>NW_006239157.1:973338-988959 GCF_000226075.1 Solanum tuberosum
AGGCACTCTATGGGAGGGGATGTAGATCACCCATAGGATGGTTTGAGGCTGGAGATGTGAAACCTTTGGGGGTCGATTTAGTGAAGGATGCTCAAGATAAGGTGAGGAGTACTCAAGCTAAGCTTCTAGCATCCCAGAGTAGACAACAGAAGTATGCGGATCATAAGGTAAGAGTTATTGCATTTCAGATCGGTGAAAATGTTCTTCTTAAGGTATCCCCCGTGAAAAGGGTGATGAGGTTTGGTAAGAAGGGCAAGCTAAGTTCGCGATACATTAGTCCCTTTGAGGTTCTTGAATGTGTAGGGCCCGTGGCCTATAGATTGTCTTTACCTCCTAATCTATCGGGAGTTCATCCAATATTTCATGTATCCATGTTGAAAAGATATCATGGTGACGGAGATTACATCATTAAATGGGAGTCACTTGTTTAGACAAAGACCTACAATATGAGAAGGAACCAATTGCAATTCTGGATTTTAATGTGCGTAAGCTGAGGACCAAGATTTAGTCCGTTAAAATTCAATGGAAGTATAGTCCAGTCGAGGAACCTACTTGGGAAACCGAGAAGGACATGTGAGACAAGTATCCCCAGTTGTTCGTCGATTCAGGTACTACTCCATTCTTTCCTTAGCCTATTTTCCTAAGTTTGTCACTCGGGGACGAGTGATGGGTAAATTGGTATCTATTGTAACGACTGGTTTTCGTCGTTATAGAAAAGCCAACGAGGAAAATTTTTGGGCCGGAAAACTTTTTCGTAGTAACTTGGAATTTCCCAACCTAGTCCAGATTTGGACGAAATCGGAGTCATGAAAGTCTAGGGAAATCTGGTAGAAATTGGGTGATTTAATTATGAATTTCATCACATGAGTAGATAGCTAAGACGTTAAGAAACCCGTACGACTTTACGGAATTGAATTCGGGTAAGTAGAACTCTCAAAACTGATCTTGGCGTGAACGGGTAGTTTCTGGGTGTCATTGGTTGAATGTATGTTGGAAATGGGGGTCTTGGAAATTATTAATTTTTCTCACTGTTTCCTTGCAAGCCGCTGAGGTGGGATTTCTGCCGCTAGGGCGGGGCCGCTATAGCGTGGTAGGTGCCGCCATGGCGGGGCAGACGCGACTTAAAATCAGAAATAAACCCCAAAAATATTTTATTCAGCAATTTTCGAACTTGAGAGCTAAGGAACGAACCCAGGTCTTTTCTTGACAGTTTTCCACCATTCTTGAGGCTAAAGATAAGATTTTCACTCCCCAAATCCATTTTTCAATTTGTAGAACGTAATCTAATGGGTAATTATCGATGGGGGGAGGGTTTTGATCTGGAAATTATGGTGGAAACAACCCTATTTGGGAGATGGGGATCATGGGTATGATCTAGGGTTGATATAATTGTTAGTAATTCGGGTAATTAGTTATTGTTTATTGATTCCCTTATTAAATTAATTGTTTGTAGACCAAGAACAAGCAGAACGAATCCGGAAAGGGAAGAATCAAGTTTCTTAGGGTATTCAAGTTTTGTTAGAGGTAGGTGATGGTTGTGATTTCATGATTGTGTGACATATATTTGTTCTTGCTTCATTATAATAAGTGTATGTATGCGAATGTTGCATTATTGATCACACTAGTTGTAAATGAGATAGATGAATGATGAATGCCATGAATCACTTCTTGATTGTATGATTATTGAGAATGTACTTTGTGATTGTGATTGTGGCTTATTGAATGGATCGGGTGTTGCATTCTGACACACTAACTTGGATCGGTTGGCACGTTCCGACATAAATATGGGATCGGTTGCCACATTCCGGCATAAACATTGGATCGGATACCACGTTCCGGTATGCTAACGGTTTGGTTGGTTCCATGAGAGGACCAATTAGTTGATACGATTGCGCATCTTGAGAATGTGAAATTGTTCGTTGTTCTTAAATGATGGTGATATTGTATATGTTCGGTGTATGCATGTTATNTTGTAATGGCTTATGTATGTTGCACTTAGTGGGATAGTTGTGTGATCCTACCAGTACACTATGGTTGTGTACTCATACTACACTTGCTTTTATTTTTGTTGAGTACAGGGCATCTTTCTGCGGCTATTGACAGACCTCGCTTAGAAGATCAGTGATCGCCAATTGAATTCAAGGGCGAGCCAGTTCTTCCGAGCTGCTTTGAGTTCTCCTTTTTGTTTAGTCCATCTTTTCAGACTTAGACTAATTCATTAGTTATTCTTTTGTTTAGTTTGGGTTGTACCCATTTTGTTAGACTATGGTTTGTTGTTAAGAGTTTTGGTACATTGACTTTCATGTTCTAGGCATTTAATTTTCGCAAATTCGTTGTTAGATCTTTTGGAAGTTTATGGGAACTTCAATTTTTAGTTATTTAAACCTGCTTCCGTAGCTTTAAATTGTTAGTTGGGCTGTAGTAATGGTTCTCCCGCCGGAGGGTTAGTGTGGGTGCCAATCACGATGGTCTGGGTCGTGACAATGTATCCTTTCAATTTTTTAATTAAATGAGTTTTTTACATATTAAAGTTCTCTTGATTTATGGAAATGACTAGTAGATTGAAATATATATATTTAGTTTATGATTCTAGTAAAATAAAATGGAGAGAATATATTCACGATAATTTTAGAAATATACTTTACAATATCTCTTCGTAACACTAAACTTGTTAGCATATACAGTATTACATTTGCTTTTTTTAAAATTTGACTTCTATTATATTAACGCATTATAATTAAATATTAAAAATAATATGAAGGAACTTGTCACGATCCAAAAATGGATGTGACGACACTCGTTTTTTCCCACCAAGATAGTCAGCCTAAACCCAAATATAACGATAATATGCGGAAGTTAAAATAAGAATGAAAGTTTAATACTAATACTAAAGCGGAATACAATGTCAACTTAATTAAACCCCCAAAACTTGGTTGTCACGTGTACAAGCCTCTAAAGTGTTACAATTGATTCAAACGAAAAAATACAAGTCTCAAATGACATTGTTTCTACAATAAAACAAGATCATAAATAAGAGTAAGAAGGTCTCCTGAGATGACAGACAACTACCTCACAAATCTCCATAGGAAGCCTCGAAAAAGAAGAGAATAGAAAGTATCACAAAGATCCAGACTCGTAACCTACAATAATGTTGAAGCAAGAGGTGAGTACCAAATCACACGGTACTCAACAAATAAACTTCTAAACACAAGCTAAGGGAATATAATATGGGTACTCCTTACCACCCCAATCGAACCTCCACAACTACAACCTGCATAAAATCAGTCCAACCTAACAGTTCATAATTTTCATAGCTCAACAACAACACTCTAACAATTACATATCCTCAACAACAAACTCAATATTCATCAATCACAAATTCCACAGAAATGTACTCACAAGATGAGCAACACATAAGATCAAGTTCACCAATGATAAAGATGTGCAACGAAATGCAATGTCGATTATAGTGATGCATGTCTGACCTAATAATACACACTCTCTATCTCTCAGTCCGCGACCCATGGGGGACATATCTGTTCATGAATTCGTCGCAGCATGCGACACGACCCTCGATAATAAAATTCATCGCGACGTGCGACACATCCCTCGATAATAGAGTATGTCGCGGTGTGCGACACGTCCCTCGATAATAGAGTATGTCGCGGTGTGCGACACGTCCCTCGATAATAGAGTATGTCGCGGTGTGCGACACGTCCCTCGATAATAGAGTATGTCGCGGTGTGCGACACGTCCCTCGATAATAGAGTATGTCGCGGTGTGCGACACGTCCCTCGATAATAGAGTATGTCGCGGTGTGCGACACGTCCCTCGATAATAGAGTATGTCGCGGTGTGCGACACGTCCCTCGATAATAGAGTATGTCGCGGTGTGCGACACGTCCCTCGATAATAGAGTATGTCGCGGTGTGCGACACGTCCCTCGATAATAGAGTATGTCGCGGTGTGCGACACGTCCCTCGATAATAGAGTATGTCGCGGTGTGCGACACGTCCCTCGATAATAGAGTATGTCGCGGTGTGCGACACGTCCCTCGATAATAGAGTATGTCGCGGTGTGCGACACGTCCCTCGATAATAGAGTATGTCGCGGTGTGCGACACGTCCCTCGATAATAGAGTATGTCGCGGTGTGCGACACGTCCCTCGATAATAGAGTATGTCGCGGTGTGCGACACGTCCCTCGATAATAGAATCTGGCGCGGTACATGACACGTCCCTCGAAATGGTACATCCTCTTTAATTTCATATTTTTCGTCAATTCACATAGCACTTGTCACAACCATTTCTCGGAACCAATGCAAATGACATGTTCACACAAATAATGAAGAGATGAATATTTTCATAATAATGAACAATTCACAACAACACAATCGTGATACAACATTAACAATGAATTAATAAGTCTTTGAAACCATTCTCAACACATCACACACCAATAATTAATCACATTGCTTTTTGGTACCCCTTTTCATCATTAAAATTATTCAATATGGACAAGTCAACCCATCACCAAGTCCCATTCCTCCCCAACACATACCACAAGAAAATACACGATTCTATACACTTAACAAGGGTTTAGAAGTCCACTTGCCTTAGTTAATCAACAATTCACTCCGGAACATGAGCCTTCTCCTTTCGTTGATCTTCCAAATCAATGCAATCTATTCAAATAAATAATCACACTAAGATTTTGAAACTAACAACACCCATATTATTATATGTCTAGTCTAGACCCAAAAATTCACTCAAATCTACAATCAAGTTCCTCAATCTTGATGTCAATTAATACGTCAACTCTCATATTTCCTCCAAATCTAGGGTTAAGTCTTAATTCTTCCAATATCATAAATTTAATAGTATTCAAATAATATATACACCTAATATTCAATTACCTATCTTAATATATCAAAACATGAATAATAATGTGATAACCAATAAAAAATAATCCAAAATCGACATCAATTAATTATGCACCATTACTGTCAACTACGAAAATGCTCATTAACTTGATTAAAAATGGATTTATTAATCTATCTTCATCCCATCATCACATCATCATTGTCTTATGATTTCCCCTAAAATCATTTGGTCGTAATTCATTCATAATTTGACACGTCAACTAGTAACAATCACGTGCACAACAACATCGATTCATTTTGATTCTTGCCCATGATATAATATTATTTTCTTTTAAGAACAATGCACAATTTTTTCAAATCCTAGCAACATATAATATGTATAATGGACTGAAATTTTGAAGCTCTCACCTGAAAGCCGTCATCACGCCGCAGGTAATTTCTGAACCCATTTCTTTTCCTTTCTAAAATAAATCATACTAACTTATTTTACTATATACATGGGCCAAATAGTATAGGGTACTAAAATAAATTATGAACTTGACCCATTAATCACTTACTAAAATTAATTATTTTAAAAATTTACCCACCAATTAAATAACCGTAGTTTAACGAGTAAATCAAAATTCCATTTAAAATTTATGAAAAGGGTCTTTTATGTAAGAGAGAGGAATAGTTCTCAAAATGACCTAACGGCACATAACTATTTTTCCCTTACAAATATACTCATTTATATAAAAAATAATAATTCATATATACCTTCTAGAAATACCTAATTGTATAATAAACTTTAAAGAGGGGATATTCTTATGTAAAAAAAATAATTGCTTTTTGTAGTAAATTTAAAGTTAAATGAAAATTATGTAACAAAAAAATAAGAACGTATTTTTTTTTATAAATTCAAAGTTCGATATCATCAATAAAATTTATCCAAGTATCTTCAATTTCACTATCTTAGTTCTTTAAATCTCTATCTACCTCTATTTCTTTTTTTAAAATATGATAATAAAATAAAAATTGATTAATCATAAAAAATACTAGCTCAATTTCGTAATAACTTTATTGTAAAAAAGATATAAGAGGGGGAAAGTGACGAATAAAAATTGAGGGCATAACTTTTATCGTTTAAAAAGTGAAATCTACTTCGGTCCATTTTCTAATAAAAGAATGTTTTATATAAATATCATTTGGCATGTCTCATAATAAAATTTATCGTATCAATAATAACTTTTCAGCCACAATAAATTATTTAAAATAAAAATATTGTTACTAAATAAATATTTTTGCTTCAAGTTCTCAAATTTATGGCAACAGTTAATGATATAAATATATTTTCACTATAATAAATTTGTGGTTGATCATAAGTTTGCCACGCGATATAGCAGTACTGATCTTTTAATCATAATAAATTATTTCAAACAAAATATTATAGTTAAAACTATATATTTTTGCTATAATTTGTAGGAAAAATTGTAAAAATAGTTAAATGATATTGCCACAATTGTTTTATGATTCAATTTTGGCATAATTAATATTTACTTTGAGTACAAAAAAGTTATGACAATAATTACTTTAATAGTTAGAGAAAAGACATAAAGTTACTACTGAAGTTGTCCCGAATTTTCAAAAAGACACCTTACTAAACAATTTTGAACATATATTATTATATCATTTTTCGATCAGCCCCAAATTTTAAGAAGCAAGTGTGTTCACACACTAATCATTACATGACATGTGTTAATTTAATTAAAAATGTATATTATTTTTTTCATTTTAAGTTTTTCCTTTATCTTTTCTCTCTCTCTCTCTCTCTCTCTCTCTCTCTTTTTGACTTTTAATTTTGATTTATCTTAAATTTCACTTCATCTTCCACCTCCCACTTTTCAAGTGATTCCTCCCTCCTTTTTTTTTTTTTTCACCTCCCACCTCCCATGTCAAATTGAACCCCACTCCCATTTTTCTTTCTTTTCTTTTTCTTGTTCTTCTCCGGTCAAATTCTTTATAGAATTCATACTATTTTTTTAGATTTTATTGAATTATTGATAACAAAATTAATTTTTTTTTTAAAGAAAATTTAAAATTTTGAAGGTATCATCAACTACTCATTTTCATATAACTTCAAAATTAGAAATGATAATTTTAAAAGAATCAATGAATTTCCCAAAAATTGAAAGAACTTAATTGAAATCAGATAAAAATACTATATGATACTTCCTAATCATCTTGAAATCTAATGGGTTTATCAAATTGTTCGAAATGTAATAAAATATTTAGATAAAGTTTTAAAATTAAAGAGAGTAAAACTAATAGTAGTAAAAGAAGGAAGGTGAAGTTGTGGTAAAAATAGTGACATTGAAAGTGAGAAGCTTCAATGGATGGAGATAGCTTTAATATATTGTCCGAAAATTATATGCCCATAGTTTTTATTAAATCTTTTTTGACTTCTTCCATGTATGATGCAAGAAGTTCTGATTTGGAGATAGCTCCCTTCTTCATTTGTAGTTTCCTTGTTATTTATTTAAAATGACTGATATCATCTCTGCCTTGTATGACTTCTAGTTGACGCTTACTAACCTCAATAGAGTTGTTAATGGAGTTTATAATCTCCTTTCCATGGACCTTTTCCTCATCATCTCTCTGGAGTAATTTACTCCAAATTTTGTATGGAATTTTCTCCTTAAGCAAGGGAATCCTTCCTCATTCATTTGAACTTCTATCATCCATTTCATTATCCATGGAATAGAGAATTTTATGAAAAAATACATTAATGGCATTCCTTTAAAATATATATCATCTTTTTGTAATTTTATTAATTTGGGTGATACATCAACCCATTCTGCATATAAATTTTTGTATTCTTCCGGAATATATTCACTGAAGGGCCATATAAAATCTACCACTAACAAAACCAATTTGGTATATGTTGTTTAAAGACATGGGAGCATATTTTTATAAAACATGAGTGCTTTCTATTAGCATTCTCATATAACAAGGCTTTATTAAAGCTTTCGATATAATTCCAATAATAAAATTTGACCGCAACCTTTTGCTCTGCATGGATATATTCCCTTTCCTTCATTGTACTTATTTCCCATTCCTCTGGGGTGAAAATCTTTTTTATAATAGATTTTGAAAAGTTAAAAACTTTTTTAGTACTGGCTGGGTAAAAGTGCTGGAATTCAGCAGACCCAATGGATGAGAGTATTATCTCATAATGCATTCTGTATTTGTAAGTTGGGACAACATATGATACTGTATCAAAATATCTGATCATAAGCTACCATGGATCGTCTTTCCATTGTAAGTCCATAGGCTCAAGAAGTATTACTTCATCTTTTTCATTTTTATCAAATACTTCAATATTTTCATTTCCTTCATCAGTGATGGCTGAAGAAAAAGATGGTGGGTTAGTACCCTGAACTTGTCTAAATTGTATAAAATTCATAAATTTCTTATACATCGGATGTTCAGTAATAATTCCCGATGTGCTTGTGTATGTTTCTGCAATGTTCGAAGCTATTAGCTTCTGATTTTCTATTTGAGCCAACACATTATCTCTTCCCATGGGTGCTTTTCCTCTCCCTCTTCCTCTAATAGAGGAAGAACTTCCAGACGACCTCATCATCCTGCTATTACAAGAGAAAGAGTTATTAACTTAAATATTCTCTAGTAAGAAAATCGGGAAGACTATTATCGTATAATGTATTTCAAAATCGAACGGTGCCAACAAAGTTTGCCATCTTGCAAACATTTGTTTAAAAACATCATGCTTCACGTCTTTATTAAAGATGAATTTAGCTGCTTGACAATCCGTTTTTATGATAAAATTTTGATTATATAAGTCACCTTGGAATTTTAAAACACTTTTGACTATAGCTAAAATCTCTTTTGCTACAGTGACACAATTTTTCTGGCTATTATTCCATTTTCCAGAATAAAACTAGATAAGATACTCTTGCCCTTTATTAGGAGAGATTGTTTTAAAATTCCTCCATATGCAATGTCTGAAGCATCTGTCACTACTATCCTTTGCCAATTTCGATTAGCTAAAGTGAGACAGGGCAAATTATTAACCTTTGTCTTGATATGTTTTACTGCTTCCATGTGGTCCTTCGACCAGGCTTGAAGATTCTTTTTGAGTCGATCATACAAAATGGACGTATCTCCGGCTAGGTCCTTTATAAAAAGAGAAATGTAATTTAGGCTTCCTAAATATCTTTGGAGTTGGGTTTTATCAGTTATGATATCAGGGAACTTGGAAGCAAATTCTATATTGTGTCCTAAAACCCTGACATTCGTTTGAAAAATATGCATTTTTGGTTTAGATATGACCAAGTCATTTTGGATAATGATTTTCTTAAATAAATCAAGGTGTTTAAAGTGCATTTCCAACATTTTTTAAAATACTAAGATATCATCTATATAAGCAATAATAAAATTGCTGAAAGGGTTAAAAATATCATTCATAATCTTTTGAAATTCTGAAGGAGTATTTTTAAAACCAAAAGGCATTACATTTCATTCATATTGTCCCATTGGAACATTAAAAGCTGTTTTATATTTATCTTCTTCTGAAATTTGGATTTGCCAATAACTTGATTTTAAATCTAATTTTGAAAATATAATTGCATCATGAAGTCGATCTATAAAATCATTTTTATTACGAATAGGTTATCTGATCCATTTTAAAATTTTACTAAGAGCTTTATAATTTATAACTAATCTAGGCACTCCACATTCCAGCTCCGCCTATTTATTAACATAAAAAGCAGTACAGGATCATCAAAGTCCTTATTAATCTCTTCTGCAAAAGAGTACTAATTTCTTTCTTACATAAGTCTTAGTATTCATAATTCATTTGGCAAGGTCTTGCCTTAGTGGGAATATTATCCTCAGAAAATTCTTCTTCGTATGAAAGGTTGACTTCATGCTTTTTCCTTCCCCAAAACACATTTGGATGGTCCCCACATATTTGTAGAGAATTGATTCTTTAAATTTTCAATTTTCCCTTGGATTTTAGGATTTTGTAAATTCTCGTCTATAGTGAGGCTACAAATTTCATTTTTAAGAAAATCAATTTGTTTATTCTTTAAAGAAATAATATATTTAACTTCATTTACAAATTTTGAAATTGGTTGAGATATAAAATCTATTCTTATTTTCCTTCCTTCAAAAGTACCAGTTATTCCGGTCTCATCCCATAAAGTTATAGGATATATATGCCAGAAAAAAGGCATTCCTAAAATAATTTCATTAGAAATATTTTTTATTAACACAAATCTTTCAGGCATACAAATGTTAATTGTACAAATATAAGCTTTTGGAATTTTATATTCAATATCCATTTTATGACCGCTAGCATTTCGAAGACTATGAGTAGTCTTTTTAAAATATCTTGACGGAATTAAACCTTCCTGAATACAATTTAAGTCAGCTCCGCTATCAATAAGAGCAATACAATCTTTTTTTAAGTTATAATCAATAAAAAGAGTTATTTTTGCCAAGGGTTTATGAGATGTAATGAGCTCGATAGTTTCCAAAAATAAATCCTTATTATTTGTAAACTCATTAGGAATATCAAGAAGATTACCTTCACCCGTAACTTGTTTTCCATGATGATTATTATCATCCTTATTTTCTATATAAGTAATTCTCTCATGAAGAACTATATTGTGATTTTTGAGAGAAGATATTTCTTTTTTGAGATTATTAATCTCCTCAACCAAATCTTGAATTGTTGTAGGAATATGATCCCTCTGAGACCTAAATTTTAGCTGTCTCTTTACTTTTTCCATAGTATAAGCATTATTATGAGTGAAATTCTTTAGAAATTCTAGTATTACTAGTGGAGGTACTGGTATTACCAATTTTATCAATAATTTGGGAACTTAACGTTGGATCATCAATCATTTTGAGCATCTCTACCCAATTATCATTACTAATAACATTGATGTTTAAATCTTTGAATTGGGAATACAACTGATAGAATTCGTCCTTGTCCTTATTATCACAAGGTTGGCCAATATGACAAGATATACATTCTTCTTCGGAAGAGGTCATATAATTTTCTTCATGGAGAACCCTCAGATCTTCTCCCGAGGACGAATTTAGGAGGATTTTGCATAAGGAATATTTAATATTATCTTCTAGATCAAGACTCTTAATCTTATCTTTGACCTTACAATCTCTAGCATAATGGCCTACTCTACCACATTTGTGACAAGCATTTGATTTGTTATTTCTAAAGTATTCCCTTTTTCCCTTATAATCCATTTTCCTTTTTTCACGCTTATCTAAGCATTTCTTTTTCTGTACTGCCTATGAGGCTTTTCTTTATAATCTTTTTTCCCTCTGTGTTTATTAGACTTCTTAGAGGAATCAGGCATATCGATTGCGAATTGCTCGCAAAACTCTCCTAATTGTTGTCTCTCATTCAAATGATATCTTTTAATTTGTTGATTCAACTTGATCTCGTTGCACAAAGAGAGGCCTCCTTGGGTGAGAACACTTATAAGTTTTCCATAAGTATAAGCGTCATAATCAATACTCACCCCATCTCCTCTAAGGGCTTTCCTAACTCTTTCTGCAAATAATGCAGGGAGTCCATCTATAAACTTGGACTTCCCATGAGAGTTATTAAATTCACCATAACTCTAGATAGGAAAACATCCTTGTACCACCTAAATGATGTAAGAGTTTTACATCTAAGATTTTGGAGCATTGTCCTAATGGTTTTACTATTATTTGACCATCTTTCAAAAAAATGTTCTATAATAGTTAGTACCAAGGTGCAGACTACATTTGGAATCATCCCATTTTCATCCTTCACAACATTCAAAATAGTCATACGTTGGGATTCTGAGAGATAATTATCCCACCAACCTTTTAATTGGCCTGTAAATCCAGCAATAATCATGTTAGTTGTATCCTTTTCAAAATTCTTGTTAGCCTTGTAGATCGTACTATACATAAGAATTCTATGAGCTAGAGTATACATTTGCCTATCAGTAAAACAATCAATATTTCACTCATAAATTTCCATCCCGCTAAAACTATTAGAGACGTAATATTATTGCTCCTCCAGGAGAATATCTTGACGAGTTGGCCTAGGATAGTAATACATCCTTTGAATTGGTTTTCTAGCATGTTTCTCTGATATTTTATTAATCTCATCAACAATATTATTCCTATCAGTGGCATCATTTTCACTTAATTGGAGGGGATTAATATTTAACCCCTGAAACCTTTCTAGAAGCAATCTTTCAATATTATTAAGCTTTGATAATTTAAAGTCCTTGACTTTTGGAGGGGGTTGAATAGTAGGAGTAGCTTTCTCCTTCCCTTTATTAGGGATTTTAGACCTTTCTAATTTAGCACATAAATGAGTAATTTTACAATGTAAAGAAAGAATATGCTCTCCTAAAATGCTTACATAGACATCCGTATAATTGTTTTGTCTTATCAGTGTTTTAATATGCTTAGCAGAAATAAGAGCAGTATCACTTTCAAACATTTCTACGAATGCCGTAAAATATACGGTCTCATTATCTTTTTCAATTTGGAAAGATTGTTGAGGAGGTAAAAGAGATTTGGTAATAGTGCCATCAGATAGTTTATAATCTTGTTCTAACATAGAAATATAATCATAAACGTATTTTGTCATGAACCATGGTACAAAAGCAATGGCTTTATTAACCTTAGAAAGATCATTAGAAAAATATTCTTGGAAGAATGTTTGTTGACTTTTTGTCAAAACTTTGAAAAAACCATTTTCTAAAAAGTTCCCATTTGGGTTGAAAAAATTCATTTGAAATCTTTTTTCTTACCGGTGATTCCGGTCTAAAATCAAGTTCCGATCTATCCATTCAAACCATTTGGGAAGTCCATATCAGACATAGAAGGCTCCATATCAGGAGTGACAATCTGATTTTCAATTTTAATATTATCAACACTTTTTCCTTCTTTCATATAAGAAGTGGATGCTCTAAAGCTATCTTCATCTCTAATATGAGAAGTAGATGCTCTAGATGGCATATCAATATAATCAACAGGGGATATGTATGATTAGTTAGTTCTAAGCATTCTAGAAGGAAAACCTATATTATCAGCATAACTCATCAATAAATTTTGATTAGTAAATTTAATTTTTACTATCCCATCAGGTGTCTACTCGATATCAGAAATGTCAGAATTTCAATTATTTTTGGGTGGGGCTGCCTCCTCAATTACCCACTCCTTAGGAAAGTCAATTTTATCACATTTAAGGGGCCTTTTAGTTATAACTTTAGACTTACTAAAATTTGTTTCTATAAGAATCGTTTCATTTTTAAAATCCATAGTTTTACACATAGGATTCAAAGTATATAATGGTTTATAGTAAATTCTATAACAAATACATATAACTTCAGTACCAGGCAAATAATCATAACCATGCAATTTTATACTTAATATTAAAGTATTTAGAGATTTTTCATCATTCAAAGAAATTTGTAAATTAGGATAGGCGTTAAAATACACAGGGCCATAAGCCAAACTAGTTTGAACCGTCCCTCTTAGGGATTTTTTCCAATTCTGACTTCTGCCATCTCTTAAAGCTGCTAAGAAGATCTCAGGTAAACCTATTAAAGTGAGTGGTTTAAAAGCAACTTACACCAAACCAATATGCATAAACCTATATGTTTCTCTATAAGGGGCAAAATCACTTTCAGACAATAATCTAAAAGCACCATGATCGGAATCCAGAGGAAAAGTTTCCTCTGTGGTCTTGACAATTTGTTTAAATCCCATTTTTTCATAAGTACCCATTTGGTATATAACCTTGGGCTGGATTTTAGGAATAGTCCATTTATTAAGAAGATCTAGGTGTTGAGGCATATCATACTCCTCTTTTCTACTGTTTTTAACAGTAGTATGTTTTTTAATGATGTTCATAATTTTAAGATGTGTCGGACCAACAATTTTTGGATTTTAAAAGGTGTGAATGGAAAATGAAGAGTTGTAACTTTTATGAAAAATTGTGACTTTTATGAAAAGTTGTGACTTTTATGAAGAGTTGTGACTTTTATGAAAAATTGCGACTTTATAAAAAGTTGTGACTTTTATAAGGTTGTCAATTTTATGAAAGGTTTTGACATTTCCGAAAGATTATGACTTTTCCAAAGGTTTGTGACCTTTCTGGTAAGGCACAATAAGAACCTTTTCACACTACCCTTTGTTTTCTACAAATTGAGGGATTTCCTCTCATTTTAGTTGGAAAAAAAATTCTAGACTTCTCCTACTCTACTAAATCTAGTATTCTAAGTGTACTTTACTACCATTGAGTGGTTCGCTGACACCGTGGTTTTAGGTACCGATACACCAGTGAGTAAGATCGTTCTATCCTGGGAGGATATATTCCATTAATCTCGGGTACTTGAGGGGAATAATTTCTTTAAGGGGGACACTCTGCATTCAGTGGGCTCGATTTTCTTTCTTTTGAGAAAAATATTTTGTATATTGTTTCTAATCTGTTTCTGATTCTATTTTCTCTACTAGTTTTAATTTTCTAGTTTTTGAGAATACTCTTTAATCTTTGTTGTTTCTTACCAAGTTCTTCAAAGTTTTGTTCTAAGTATCTTAGGAATACAAGATGAACAACAATCTTAAAGAAATTAATATATTGTTGGTATTTTTTGTATTCTACTGATTGAGAGAAACAGTTCATGAAAATAGAAGATTAATGCATTACTTCTCCAGAATTCGGTGCTTTGTTTAGCATGGTCGAAGTGAGAATGTATTAGAAGGATTGGTGGTATTTCGGTTAAAGATTACACCAAGTAACCTTCTTATTATTTATCTAAGGAGGAAAATAATTTCTAAAAAATTAACAATTTTGATATTTATCATGTATGTCTTTGGAAAAAAATCTGCAAACCATGATTTTTGAATGAATTTTCCTTGATAAAAAGTGTTACCTTTAAAATTCTTTAGTTTGCAGAATGACAGATGCACATTTTTTTTTTGATAAAATAGTATGTCAAAATGTTATAATTGGTAGCCTATTTGAAAAGAAAAGCATATCTATGTGTTAATCTAAGAATGCTTAATTCTGTTTAGAGACTAAAAAAAAACTTTTGTAGTTTTGTACTCCATGTGAAATTTGATTGTGTCTGATATTTGTAGACTAAAAACTTTTTGTAGTTTTCTACTTTGGATAAATTAGACTATGCTATTGGTTTGAAGAATATGAATACTTCACATAATAAGTCAATGTTGTACTTTTGATTTTCTATAAACTTCACTGTTATATAGAAACAAATTGTACAATTTTTTTGTCTTTATTGTTAGTATTCTAAATACTAAGTGGTATGTCTATTTGTGATAGAGGAAAACTACCAGTGACTTAGAGCTTGTGATTTTGTGACTATATGGAATGAACTTTGACAATGTGTAAAGATTGTCAAAGAGAATTGAAGCACAATAATTCTTTTGTAGAATAATATTTTCAAAAGACGTTTCATGTTGCCAATGACACTTTGATAGCACGAGAAAAAAAATATGTGGAAAAACTATTTGGAAATGCTTGAAAAATATTTTTGAGATCATATTTAAAATGTGGGGTGTTCTATACTTATGAAAAAGATAAAATTAGACTTAGTGTCTAATTTAAATTTGGAAAACAAGATATTAAATTCGATGATACTTTTGTATTATGTTAGGCCCACAAAAATTTTGGAGTATATTTGATATTGTGGTCATTGAGTTT
>NW_006239157.1:989550-993925 GCF_000226075.1 Solanum tuberosum
AAAAAATGTCAAGTGTGTATGGAATCTAAGTATGCTGAGCATTCTTATAAATCTATTGAAAGTAATTCTAATCCCTTAGAGTTGATTTACACTTACATTTGTGATATGATGTCAACACCATCTCGTGGTGGGAAAAAGTATCTCATAACTTACATTGACTATTGCATTAGAACGACTATGTTTATTTGTTGAATGGTAAGGATGAAGAAATATAAATGTCTAGACAATATAATATTGAAGTTGAAAATCAGTTGGGAAAAAGATAAGAAGCGATAGGGATGGAGAATATAAATATCCTTTTGCAGAAATATGTTTGGAAAATTGATTTATCCATCAAACTACTGCCCTATTCACCTCAATCTAATGAAATTGTAGAATGGAAAAAGAAATTGAACTTTGAAGGAAATGATGGCTACATTACCTATAAGTTCAGGTTTACCATAAAACTTGCGTGGAGAAGCTATCATTACAGCAAAAAGGAACAACAAAAAGTTTTGTCTTTTCAGAAAGATAGTAATAAAAAGTTTTGTTTGTTCAGGACACAATCTATTCCATATGAGAAATGGAAAGGAAGAAAATCCAACTTGAAATATTTGAAAGTGTGGGGGTGTCTAGCCAAAGTTCAAAGTCCAAGTTCCTATTCATAAAAGGATTAAAATAGGACCTAAGACTGTGGACTGTAAAATTAGACTTGAGCAGTCTAGTGAAAGGTCTAAACGACCTTGAAAAGAACAAAAGAAGAATGCACTTAATAAAGAGACTCAGAGGCGTAGTTAATGTCAAAGGACGTCTACATCCCTCGAATATGATTTTGTAACATTTCTTGTATTTTCTGTATACTCATCATTTTGAAAAGATGTTGTCAATAGTGAGATTGGTTCAATCTTGAGCAATCCTATTGGAAGTTGGTTGGGCTTCCTCCAGGAAATAAACCTTTGTGTAACACCCCAGATTCGTGAAGGAAATTTTTTTAGAATTTTCAGATTTGGTAGGTGCCCAATCCGCATCAGGATTTGGACAACTTTTAAGTCAAGGGTGTTTTTGTATTTTCCCACTCTTCTTTTAATTCCTAAATTAAAAGGGTTTTAGTTAGTCATTTAAAATTCTAGAAACCTAACTAGAACTTACCTAAGTCATTTAATTAACTAAAACAAAAGAAAAGAAGAGAGTAGAGAGAGGGGCGGCCAAAACCCTAGCCGCCGCCGGAAAATGCTAGAAAGTCACCGAAAAAGTCAAGTCCAGCCCTAGTTGATAGTATTTCGTGGAGATTTCGTCCCCAGCTATGTTGGATTTCACTAATGGGTCCCTTTCACCCGTTAGAACCCTAGAATTCAGACGATTCTTAATTCATGCTATGAACGAAATTAGGGTTCTTGAACGTTTCTTGATTTTGGGTTTTAAATGTTAGAATGATCCAAATATTGATGATTTTTCAATGATTATGAATGAACCCTAGTAGTTTCTAAAGTTACAGCCGATTTTCATGAAGAGACTGTTTTAAAAACGTTCCGATTTAGAAATCACATTTTTAATTATATGTTCTAACGTCCAAACAGCATGTCACATTTTAGCTATGTTTTATTGTTCCAAATCAGCATGTCACGTCTTCTTCAGATTATCGTATGAATTTCAGAACCCTAGTTATGTATTTCTTTAGTTCTTGAATTACATGTGTTAGGTCAGACTTTATCATAAATCAGTTATACCAGCCTCAATATTATGCATCAATGTCAGTTTAAATTGTTGCGTTCAGTTTGCATGTCTAGTTTTGAGCTATCCAGAAAAATTACAAAAAATCAGTCATAATTAGTTTACTACTAAATTCATTGGGACTAGCATAATACCGAGTTGGACTAGGGTTTAGCGTACCCAAATAGTCCCAGAACTACTAGCCAAGTAGGTTGTAACTCCCTTCCATGGGAAACAGATTAGTGATCACGCCAGCATGCCTTTATACCTCTGGCAGGGTATATTGGGTCCTCTCGATGGGACGTATACATCAGACTCCACATTCAGCTCATGTGGTTTTATTATCGGTAATTAGTAGCTCGCATAAATCAGTCAGACTCCATTTGCATTGACCATGTTCAGTATTCAGTTTCAGCATGTCATTGTTGGCCATTGCATACAGATCAGTCATGTTTAGTATTTTTCAGCATTCTATCATATCCAGATATATGTCATTGCTTTTTTTTTTTGCTTGTTCAGTTATATATGTATTTCAGTGATACTTCATCCTCATGCTCGGTACCTTTCAGTACTGACGCATATATTACGCTACATCTTCTTGTGATATAGGTTCAGGCTCTCAGCATCCAGATTGCACTTAGATCGTTTTCTAATCTTCAGCTCAGCAGATTAGTAGTGGTGAGTCCTCATCCTCTGAGGACCAGAGACATGATATCCTTACTGCTTTCAGTCTTTAGTTTCAGTTTTGCTAGAACTAGTTGGGGCATGTCCCAATATTTCTAGTCAGTTTAAAGGCTTACTTTCAGACATAGTTAGTTTCAGCCTAGTATGAGTTAAATATCTTTTGTATTAAACTCTCTCAGTTATAGTATATGGGTATTCCCCCTCTTTTCTTTATTTATGTTTTTAGATTCCGCATCAGTTATTTTTATTCATGTTAATTATAGTATGCTCAGATTATGCCAGTAGGGTTAGCTTGGGATCACTTCAGTGATCATGCCTCCTCGTAGAGTTAAGCTAGGAGAGCTAATGCCAGGAACGTGAATGCAGCTCCTCCAATCCCAGATCAGGAAGTTTCAAATGCAGAGTTCAGGAATGCCTTCAGATGTTGGCTCAGAGCATGGCCAACCAGAACAACCAGCGGGTTCAAGCTCCTGTGAATGCTAATGTTGGGTCAGCCGCAGCTAGGGTGAGAGACTTTGTTAGAATGAACCCTCCAGAATTCTTAGGGTCGCAAGTTGGAGAAGATCCCTAAAACTTCATTGATGAGGTCAAAAAGATCTTTGAAGTGATGCAGGTAACTAAGAATGATCGGGTTGAGCTAGCTTCTTACCAAATTAAGGATGTGGCTCGTATCTGGTATACTCAGTGGAAGGATAGTAGGGGTACGAATGCAACTCCTATTACTTGGGATTGCTTTAGTGAGACTTTTCTGGACAGATTCTTCCCTGTTGAGTTGAGAGAGGCAAGGGCCCAAGAGTTTATGAATTTGAGGCAGGGTAACATGACTGTTCAGGAGTATGTGATCAAGTTCAACCAACTCTCCAGGTATGCTCCTCACATGGTTGCTGATTCTAGGGCACAGATGAACAAGTTCTTGTATGAAGTGTCAGACTTGGTTAAGACGGAGTGCAGAAATGCTATGTTGTTGGGAGATATGAACATCTCTAGGCTCATGACTCATGCTCAGCAGGTTGAGGGTGATAAGCTTAGGGAACATGCCAAGGAGAACAAGAATGCTAGAACAGGCAACTATGACTACTCTCAACAGAAATCGGGTGGTGGTAATCACTCGCAACATAAATTTTGAGTGCCTTCATCAGCTAGTGTTCCATCTCCCAGGTTCCATAATGATCAGAAGGGTAGGGCGTCAGGCTCTAAGTCTCAGGATGGTGCTTCAGGTACCAAATCATACCCTACTTGCCCTAAGTGTGGTAAGAACCATCCGGATGAGTGTCTTGCTGGGAAAGAAGGATGCTTTGGGTGTGGTCAGTCTGGTCACAAGTTGAAGGATTGTCCTTCTAGACAGGGTCAAGGAGGAAATAATGGTAGAGCTCAGTCTACAACTTCAGCAGCACCAGCAGGTCGCCCGACTCAGCAGGGTAACTCTTATGGTACAGATGGCGAACAACGCCAAAACAGGCTCTATGCTCTCCAGGCTCGACAGGATCAGGAAGGTTCTCTTGATGTGGTCACTGGTACGTTACGAGTCTTCGATCTTGATGTTTATGCATTGTTAGATCCAGGGGCTACTTTGTATTTTGTAACTCCTTTCATAGCAGTCTAGTTTAGTGTTAGTCCAGAAACTCTCTCAGTACCTTTCTCAGTCTCTACTCCAGTTGGTGAACCAGTTATAGCTAGACGGGTATACAAAAATTGCCCTGTCACAGTCTCTCAGAAAATCACCTCAGCAAATCTTGTAGAGTTAGAAATGGTAGACTTCGATGTCATTCTAGGCATAGATTGGTTACATTCATGTTATGCCTCAGTCGACTGTAGAACTAGGATTGTTTGCTTTCAGTTTCCAGATGAACCAATCCTAGAATGGAAGGGTAGTAGCTTAGCGCCTATGGGTCGATTCATTTCTTACCTTAAGGCCAGAAAGATGATATCTAAGGGTTATCTCTATCATCTAGTTCAGGCTAAGGATTCTAGTTCTGAATCCCCAACTCTTGAGTCAGTTCCT
>NW_006239157.1:994313-997665 GCF_000226075.1 Solanum tuberosum
TGAGGAAGAACATGCAAGTCACTTGAGAGTGGTTCTGCAAACTTTCAAAGATCACCAGTTATTTGCGAAATTTAACAAGTGTGAGTTTTGGTTACAAACAGTTGCTTTCCTTGGGAATATTGTGTCTAGTGAAGGGATTCGAGTAGTTTCCCAGAAAATAGAAGTGGTGAAACAATGGCCCAGACCTACCTCAGCTACAAATATCAGGAGTTTCTTAGGTTTAGCAGGTTATTACAGAAGTTTTGTGGAAGGATTCTCATCCATAGCCTCACCATTGACTAAGTTGACCCAGAAGATGGTCAAGTTTTAGTGGTCAGATGATTGCGAGAAAAGGTTTGCAAAATTGAAAACTAGGTTGACTACAGCTCCTGTCTTGACTCTACTAGAGGGTTCAGATGGTTATGTGATTTATTGTGATGTGTCCAGAGTCGGCCTAGGTTGTGTGTTGATGCAGCGAGATAAAGTTATAGCTTATGCTTCCAGGCAGCTTAAGGTGCATGAGAAAAATTACCCAACTCATGACCTCGAGCTGGTAGCAGTGGTGTTTGCACTTAAGATTTGGAGACATTATTTATATGGTGTTCATGTAGATGTGTTCAAAGATCATAAGAGCCTTCAATATGTGTTCACCCAGAAAGAGTTGAATCTTCGCCAGAGAAGATGGCTAGAGTTCCTCAAGGATTATGATATGAGTGTGCATTACCATCCTAGTAAGGCAAATGTAGTAGCAGACGCTCTTAGCAGACTATCTATGGGTAGTGTAGAACATGTTGAAGAAGAGAAGAAAGAATTAGCAAAGGATGTTCACATACTTGCTCGCTTAGGAGTTCGTCTTATGAGCATATCAGATGGTGGTGTAACAGTTCAGGATGGGGCAGAATCTTCTTTGGTAGTAGAAGTTAAGGAAAAGCAAGACAGTGATCCAATATTGCTAGAGCTTAAGGGTGCGGTCCAGAAGCAGACAATGGAGATATTCTCCCAAGGGGGAGATGGTGTGCTTCGCTATCAGAGTCGATTATGTGTTCCTGATGTGGATGAGTTGAGACATCATATCCTTGCAGAAGCCCATAATTCCAGATATTCTATTCATCCAGGTGCCACTAAGATGTACCGCGATCTGCAGGAAGTCCACTAGTGGAATGGTATGAAAAGACATATAGCAGATTTTGTGGCTAAGTACCCCAATTGCCAGCAAGTCAAGGTAGAACATCAAATACAGGGAGGTATGACTCAAGAGATTGATATTCCTACTTGGAAGTGGGAAGTGATCAACATGGATTTCATCATAGGGTTACCTCGTATTCGCAGACAGCATGACCACATTTGGGTGATTGTTGATAGAGTTACTAAGTCTTCTCGCTTTTTGGCGGTTAAGACTACATTTTCAGCAGAGAATAATGCCAAGCTTTACATTAATGAGATTGTGAGGTTTCATGGAGTTCCTTTGTCTATTATCTCAGATAGAGGTCCTCAGTTTACCTCTAATTTCTGGAAGTCATTTCAGAAAGGTCTTGGTACTCAGGTTAACCTTAGCACAACATTTCATCCGCAGACAGATGGGCAGGCAGAGCATACCATTCAGACCTTAGAGGACATGTTGAGAGCTTGTGTGATCGACTTCAAAGGTAGTTGGGATGACAACCTTCCTCTTATAGAGTTCGCCTACAACAATAACTACCATTCCAACATTCAGATGGCCCCTTATGAGGCATTGTATGGGCGTAGATATAGATCTCCTGTTGGTTGGTTTGAAGTAGGTGAAGCAGCATTGATAGGGCTAGATTAAGTCCTCTATGCTATGGAGAAAGTGCAACTCATCAGAGATAGACTTAAGACAGCCTAGAGTCGCCAGAAGTCTTATGCATATGTGAGAAGAAGGGAATTAGAGTTCCAAGTTGATGATTGGGTTTTCTGAAAATGTCACCTATGAAAGGGGGGATGAGATTTGGCAAGAAAGGGAAGCTCAGTCCTAGATATGTAGGCCCTTATAAGATCTTGAAAAGGATTGGGAAAGTGGCTTACGAGTTAGAGTTGCCAGCAGATTTAGCAGCAGTGCATCCAGTCTTTCACATCTCACTTTTGAAGAAGTGTGTGGGTGATCCAGCATCCGTGGTTCCATTAGAGAGCGTGGCGGTGAAAGATAGCCTTTCTTATGAGGATGTACCAGTTGAGATTCTCGATCGTCAGGTTAGAAGGTTGAGAAATAAAGAAGTTGCTTCAGTCAAGGTTTTGTGGAGGAGTCAGTCAGTAGAGGGAGCTACTTGGGAAGCAGAAGCAGCCATGAAGTCCAAGTATCCTCACCTCTTTCCTTCCCAACAAGGTTCATGGTTAACGGGCAAAGGATCAAGATCTATCTGGGAAACGCAAAAACTGTGCAATTTTCAGATTTGGCAGGTGCCCAATTCGCATCAGGATTTGGACAACTTTTAAGTCAAGGGTGTTTTTGTCTTTTCCCACTCTTCTTTTAATTCCTAAATTAAAAGGGTTTTAGTTAGTCATTTAAAATCCTAGAAACCTAACTAGAACTTACCTAAGTCATTTAATTAACTAAAACAAAAGAAAAGAAGAGAGTAGAGAGAGGGGTGGCAGAAACCCTAGCTACACCCTAGCCGCCACCAGAAAACACTAGAAAGTAGCCGAAAAAGTCAAGTCCAGCCCTAGTTGATAGTTTTTCGTGGAGATTTCATCACCAGGTATGTTGGATTTCACTAATGGGTCCCTTTCACCCGTTAGATCCCTAGAATTCAGACGATTCTTGATTCCATGCTATGAACTAAATTAGGGTTCTTGAACGTTTCTTGATTTTGGGTTTTAAATGTTAGAATGATCCAAATATTGATCATTTTTCAATGATTATGAATGAACCCTAATATTTTCTAAAGTTACAGCCGATTTTCATGAAGAGACTGTTTTAAAAACGTTCCGATTTAGAAATCACGTTTTTAACTATATGTTCTAACGTCCAAACAACATGTCACGTTTTAGCTATGTTTTAATGTTCCAAATCAGCATGTCACGTCTTCTTTAGATTATTGTATGAATTTCAGAACCCTAGTTATGTATTTCTTTAGTTCTTGAATTACATGTGTTAGGTAGACTTTATCAGAAATCAGTTATACCTGCCTCAATATTATGCATCAATGTCAGTTTAAATTGTTGCATTCAGTTTGCATGTCTAGTTTTGAGCTATCCAGAACAATTACAGAAAATCAGTCATAATCAGTTTACTACTAAATTCATTGGGACTAGCATAATACCGAGTTGGACTGGGGTTTAGTGAAAATCAGTCATAATTAGTTTACTACTAAATTCATTGGGACTAGCATAATACCGAGTTGGACTGGGGTTTAGC
>NW_006239157.1:997792-999217 GCF_000226075.1 Solanum tuberosum
ATGCCTTTATACCTCTGGCAGGGTATATTGGGTCCTCTCGATGGGGCACATACATCGGACTCCACATTTAGCTCATGTGGTTTTATTATCGGTAATTAGTAGCTCGCACAAATCAGTCAGACTCCATTTGCATTGACCATGCTCAGTATTCAGTTTCAGCATGTCATCATTGGTCATGGCATGCAGATCAGTCATGTTTAGTATTTTTCAGCATTCTATCATATCCAGATATATGTCAATGCTTATTTTTGCTTGTTCGGTTATATATGCATTTCAGCGATACTCCATCCTTATGCTCGGTACCTTTCAGTACTAACGCATATATTGTGCTACATCTTCTTGTGATGTAGGTTCGAGCTCTCAGCATCCAGATTGCACTTAGATCGTTTTCTAATCTTCAGCTCAGCAGATTAGTAGTGGTGAGTCCTCATCCTCCGAGGACCAGAGACATGATATCCTTACTGCTTTCAGTCTTTAGTTTCACTTTTGCTACATCTAGTTGGGGCATGTCCCAATATTTCTTGTCAGTTTAGAGGCTTACTTTCAGACATAGTTAGTTTCAGCCTAGTATGAGTTAATATCTTTTGTATTAAACTCTCTCAGTTATAGTATATGGGTATTCCCCCTCTTTTCTTTATTTATGATTTTAGCTTCCGCATCAGTTATTTTTATTCATGTTAATTATAGTATGCTCAGATTATGCCAGCAGGGTTAGCTTGGATCACTTGTGGTCCTAGGTCCCGTGTCAGCATCTCGGGGGTAGCTGGGGCGTGACACTTTGGGTTCAAAGTGAATCCGCAAAAGGAAAATGAAATTCGATGGAATTATTGAAAAATATAAAGCAAGACTTTTTGTCAAAGGCTTTGGACAAAAACAAGGTCTTGATCTTTTCGACACATACTTGCCAATAACTAGAATTACATTCATTTGGATGTTAATTGTGTTATCTGTGGTATATGAGCTCCAAATTCATCAAATGAATGTGAAAAAAAACACTCTTAAACGGATTATTGGAGGAAGAAATTTACATAGAACAGCCCGAGGGTTTTGTGGTTCCTGGTAAAAAAAACAAAGTGTGCGAACTTGTTAAGTCACTTTACGGACTTAAACAAGCACCCAAATAATGACATAAGAAATATGACCAAACCATGTTGGCAAATGGATTTAAGAATGATGGAAGTGATAAATGTGTTCATAGTAAAATCACAAGGTCATTTTTTGTTTGTATATTGGTGATATGTTGATCATCAATAGAGACACTAATGACATAAATGCAACTAAATGTTCTAGAAAGCAAGTTTGATATGAAAAATCTTGGAGTTACTGATGCGATCTTTAGGTATAAGAATCCTTAGAACTACATAATGTTTAGCATTGTCACGGTCTCATTGCATTGAAAAGGTACTTGACTAGTTCAAATATTTG
>NW_006239157.1:999228-1012705 GCF_000226075.1 Solanum tuberosum
ATGAAGAGTTGTGACTTTTATGAAGAGTTGTGACTTTTATGAAATATTGCGACTTTTATAAAAAGTTGTGACTTTTATCAAAGGTTTTGACATTTCCGAAAGATTGTGACTTTTCCAAAGGTTTGTGACCTTTCTGGTAAGGCACAATAAAAACCTTTTCACACTACCCTTTGTTTTCTATAAACTGAGAGATCTCCTCTCATTTTAGTTGAACAAAAAAATTCTAGACTTCTCCTACTATACTAAATCTAGTATTCTAAGTGTACTTTACTACCATTGAGTGGTTCGCTGACACTGTGGTTTTAGGTACCGATACACTAGTGAGTAAGATCGTTCTATCCTGGGAGGATACATTCCATTAGCCTCGGGTACTTGAGGGGAGTAATTTCTTTAAGGGGACACTCTGCATTCAGTGGGCTCGATTTTCTTTCTTTTGAGAAAAAATATTTTGTATATTGTTTCTAATTTGTTACTGATTCTATTTTCTCAGTTTTAATTTTCTAGTTTTGAGAATACTCTTTAAACTTTGTTGTTTCTTACCAAGTTCTTCAAAGTTTTGTTCTAAGTATCTTAGGAATACAAGATGAACAACAATCTTAAAGAAATTACTATATTGTTGGTATTTCTTGTATTCTACTGATTGAGAGAAATAGTTCTTGGAAATAGAAGATTAATGCATTACTTCTCCAAAATTCGATTTTTTGTTTAGCAATGTCGAAGTGAGAATGTATTAGAAGAATTGGTGGTATTTCGGTTAAAGATTACACCAAGTAACCTTCTTATTATTTATCTAAGGAGGAAAATAGTTTCTAAAAGTTAACAGTTTTGATATTTATCATGTATGTCTTTGGAAAAAGATCTGCAAACCATATGATTTTTGAATGAATTTTCCTTGACATAAAGTGTTACCTTTAAAATTCTTTAGTTTGAAGAATAAGAGATGCACATTTTTGTTTGATAAAATAGTATGTCAAAATGTTATAGTTGGAAGGCTATTTGAAAAGAAAAGCATATCTATGTGATAATCTAAGAATGTTTAATTCTGTTTGGAGACTAAAAAAAACACTTTTGTAGTTTTGTACTCCAAGTGAAATTTGATTGTGTCTGATTTTTGTAGACTAAAAACTTTTGTAGTTTTCTACTCTGGATAAATTAGACTATGCTATTGGTTTGAAGAATATGAATACTTCACATAATAAGTCAATGTTGTACTTTTGATTTTCTATAAACTTCACTGTTATATAGAAACAAATAGTACAAAAAAATTATCTTTATTGTTAGTATTCTAAATACTAAGTGGTATGTCTATTTGTGATAGAGGAAAAATACCAGTGACTTAGAGTTTGTAATTTTGTGCCTATATGGAATGAACTTTGACGTTGTGTAAAGATTGTCAAAGAGAATTGAAGCACTATAATTCTTTTGTAGAATAATATTTTCAAAAGAGGTTTCATGTTGCCAATGACACTTTGATAGAATGAGAAAAAAAATATGTGGAAAAACTATTTTCAAATACTTGAAAAGTATTTTTGAGATCATATTTAAAATATGGGGGGTTCTATGCTTATGACAAAGATAAAATTAGACTTAGTGTCTAATTTAAATTTGAAACACAAGATATGAAATTCGATGATACTTTTGAATTATGCTAGGCCCACAAAATGGAGTATATTTGATATTGTGGTAGTTGAGTTTCTCTTTTACTAGTATATGGTATGACTATTATAAAACAACCAAATTATATGTATACTTGTTCAAAATGATTGAGTTCTTTTATGAAAAAGTGTTACTTAATATGTTGTGACTTTTCATGAAAAGATATGTCTATTAAATATAACTATTTGTGTAGACATGAAAATTGGTGAATAGTCATTTGCCATGTTTTGTAAAAGAAGCATTTAGACTATATTGCCTTTATTGGACGATGAAACTTTGTTCATGGGTAGTTCTATAACAATCAAATTGAAAGCTATAGAAAGGTCCTTCCGAAAAGGACATTTGACAAGGTGATGACTCTAAACAATGTTTGTATCACACAAAATTGTAAGAATAGGAACAAAATATTTGAGAGAAAAAGCTACCTCGCGGAGAGCTTTTCAAACTCAATATTTTTTTTTGTTCCTACTTGCTTGAGTCAAACTGTTGAACACTTGGGGCATGTCAATTACAAAACTTTGTAAGGAAAATTGATCAACTTAGAAATTTTGTCTAAATTTGAGTGCAATAAATAAAAATGTCAAGTTTGTGTGGAATCTAAGTATGCTGAGCATTCTTATAAATCTGTTGAAAGGAATTCTAATCCCTTAGAGTTGATTTACACTGACAGTTGTGATATGAAGTCAACACCATCTCGTGGTGGGAAAAAGTATCTCATAACTTGCATTGACTATTCCATTAGAAACGACTATGTCTATTTGTTGAATGGTAAGGATGAAGCAATAGAAATGTCTAGACAATATAATATTGAAATTGAAAATCAGTTGGGAAAAAGATAAGAAGCGATAAGGATGGAGAATATAAATCTCCTTTTGCAGAAATATGTTTTGGAAAATTGATTTATCCATCAAACTACTGCCCTATTCACCTCAATCTAATGAAATTGTATAATGGAAAAAGAAATTGAACTTTTGAAGGAAATGATGGCTACATTACCTATAAGTTCAGGTTTACCAAAAAACTTGTGTGGAGAAGCTATCCTTACAGCAAAAAGGAACAACAAAAAGTTGTCTTTTTAGAAAGAAAGTAATAAAAAGTTTTGTCTGTTCAGGACACAATCTATTCCATATGAGAAATGGAAAGGAAGAAAATCCAACTTGAAATATTTCAAAGTGTGGGGGTGTCTAGCCAAAGTCCAAAGTCCAAGTTCCTATTCCTAAAAGGATTAAAATAGGACCTAAGACCGTGGACTGTAAAATTAGACTTGAGCAGTCTAGTGAAAGGTCTAAACGGCCTTGAAAAGAACAAAAGGAGAATGTACTTAATAAAGAGACTCAGAGGCGTACTAAATGTAAAGGACATCTACTTCCTTCGAATATGATTTTGTAACATTTCTTGTGTCTTCTGTAAACTCATCATTTTGAAAAGATGTTGTCAATAGTGAGATTGGTTCAATCTTGAGCAATCCTATTGGAAGTTGGCTGATCTTCCTCCAGGAAATAAACCTTTGGGTTCAAAGTGAATCCTCAAAAGGAAAATGAAAGTTGATGGAACGGTTCACAAACATAAAGCAAGACATTTTTTCAAAGGCTTTAGACAAAAACAAGGTCTTCATCTTTTCGACACATACTCGCCAGTAACTAGAATTACATTCATTTGGATGTTAATTGTGTTATCTATGGTATATGACCTCCAAATTCATCAAATGAATGTGAAAAAAAACTCTCTTAAACGGATTATTTGAGGAGGAAATTTACATGGAACAGCCCGAGGGTTTTGTGGTTCCTAGTAAAAAAAACTAAGTTTGTGAATTTGTTAAGTCACTTAATGGACTTAAACAAGCACCCAAACAATGACATAAGAAATATGACCAAACCATGTTGGCAAATGGATTTAAGAATGATGGAAGTGATAAATGTGTTCATAGTAAAATCACAAGGTCATTGTTTGTTTGTATATTGGTGATATGTTGATCATCAATAGAGACACTAATGACATAAATGCTACTAAACGTTCTAGAAAGCAAGTTTGATATGAAAAATCTTGGAGTTGCTGATGCGATCTTAGGTTTAAGAATCCTTCGAACTACATAATGTTTAGCATTGTCATGATCTCATTGCATTGAAAAGGTACTTGACTAGTTCAAATATTTGGATTTCAATATTGTCAAGTCTCCAATAAATGTGAGCTTTGCATTTCAAAAGAGTGAAGGCTAAAGTACTCACAATTGGATTGTGCTAGAGTATTGGAAAGTATGATGTATATTACGAAGTGTGCGCGATCAGATATAGCATGTGTTATTAATGAATTGAGTCGGTTCATGAGTGATCCCAATCGAACTCATTGGATGACAATGAAAAGAGTTTTGGGGTATTTAAGAAATACTCAAAACTATGTCTTGCATTATAACAATATCCAGCAGTATTGAAAGGACATAGTTATGCAAATTGGATCACCAGACAAATGAAGTAAAATCCACGAGTGGATATGTATTTACTCTTGGTAGAGGAGAAGTCTCTTGGAAATCTTCCAAAAAAGACATGTATCGCTAGCTATACAATGATCTCTGAGCTAGGTGTTCTAGATAAGGTTGGTGAATACGTTGAAAGACTCCAGAATTTCTTGATAGATATTCTTTTTTGGCCAAAACCATTGGCATTAGTATGCATACACTTTGATAGTCAAGATGCAATAGGTAGGGCATGGAGCATATGTATAACAGAAAGTCTTGTCATATAAGACATAGACATAATACTATTAGAAACCTACTCTTTAGTGGAATTATCACAAATGACTATGTAAAGTCAAAGGATAATGTGTCGGATCCACTTACAAAAAGGCCTAACTAGAGAGAAAGTTGAAAGATCATCTAAGGGAATGGGTTTACGGCTTAGGACAAGTCATCATGGCGGTAACTCTAACTAGCAGACTGGAGATCCCAAGAGCTAGGTTCAAGGAGAAAAACAAAGTTGTGACCAAAGGTTCGGCATTGTCAACCAACTCAATCCATTCTCATGATGAAGACAATTCTCGGGAACAAGGATACAACATTAAGGCTTGTTAATGAGTTAATAAAGCTTAATGGTTTTAATGATTTGCTAAGTTTGGAAGAGTTGACCAAATAGTGTATCTACGCGATAACACGATTAGAAATCACCTATGTGAGTGTGAAGTATAAGCTGCTTCAAAGACGATGATTGTCAAAAGCCCATCTCTCTATACACTCATGAAACCAGGAGGTGTTCATGGCTAAAACGAACACAACCGTAAGAATAATAAATGGTAAAGGCTTAATTGTGTGACATATGGTTGTCTAAGTATACACCAAAGCTCGACGGTTGAAAGATATCGCATCTACCGATTGACCGAGTATATCCAACATATATTCACTACAGAAAGTCCAAGGGAAAACCTACTTATCCAGACACAATTAATTCTTCCTTGTAAAGTACACATACTTGTCCGTTTCTTTGTCTTGGAGTCATTCCCCATTCATGCGGGGATTGTTGGGTTTTAAAAAGATGTGAATGGAAAATGAAGAGTTGCGACTTTTATGAAAAGTTGTGACTTTTATGAAAAGTTGTGACTTTTATGAAAAGTTGTGACTTTTATGAAGAGTTGTGACTTTTATAAAAAGTTGCGATTTTTATGAAGAGTTGCGACTTTTATGAAAAGTTGCAACTTTTATGAAAAGTTGCAACTTTTATGAAAAGTTGTGACTTTTTATGAAAGGTTTGTGACTTTTTATAAAAGGTTGTGACCTTTTCGAAAGATTGTGACTTTTCCAACGGTTTGTGACCTTTCCGGTAAGGCACAAAAAGAACATTTTCACACTACCCTTTGTTTTCTATAAATTGAGGGATTTCCTCTCATTTTAGTTGAAAAAACAAATTCTGGACTTTTCCTACTCTACTAAATCTAGTATTCTAAGTGTACTTTACTGCCGTTGAGTGGTTCACTGACACCGTGGTTTTAGGTACCGATACACCAGTGAGTAAGATCGTTCTATCCTGAGAGGATATATTTCATTAACCTCGGGTACTTGAGGGGAATAATATTCTTAAGGGGACACTGTGCATTCAGTGGGCTCGATTTTCTTTCTTTTGAGAAAATACATTTTGTATATTGTTTCTAATCTGTTTTTGATTCTATTTTCTCTACTAGTTTTAATTTTCTAGTTTTGAAAATACTCTTTAAACTTTGTTGTTTCTTACCAAGCTCTTCAAAGTTTTGTACTAAGTATCTTAGGAATACAAGATGAACAACAACAACACCTATCTCTACTATCAACCTGGCTCTGATACCATGTAACTACAAATATACATTTTTCTTCGGATCTTCGCTTAAAGAGGACTCTTCTCCATCACTACAATTAGGACTAGAATCTCTCCTGAGGACGAATTTAGGAGGATTTTACATAAAGAATCTTTAATATTATCTTCTAGATCAAGACTCTTAATCTTATTTTTGACCTTACAATCTCTTGCATAATGGCCTAGTCTACCACAGTTGTGACAGGCATTTTATTTGTTATTTCTAAAGAACTCCCTTTTTCCCTTATAATCTTTTTTCTTTTTTTCACGCTTATCTAAGCGTTCCTTTTATCTGTACTGCCTATGAAGCTTTTCTTTATAATCATGTTTTTCCTCTGTGTCTATTAGACTTCTTACAAGATCCAGGCATATCGATTGTGAATTGCTCGCAAAACTCTCCTAATTGTTGTCTCTCATTCAAATGATATCTTTTAATTTGTTGATTCAACTTGATCTCGTTGCACAAAGAGAGGGCTTCTTGGGTGCAAACACTTATAAGTTTTCCATAAGTATAAGCGTCGTAATCAATACTCACCCCATCTCCTCTAAGGGCTTTCCTAACTCTTTCTGCAAATAATGCAGGGAGTCCATCTATAAACTTGGACTTCCAGTGAGAGTAATTACATTCAGGTAGTTCCATAACTCTAGATAGGAAAACATCCATGTACCACCTAAATGATGTAAGAGTTTTACATCTAAGATTTTGGAGCATTGTCGTAATGGTTTCGCTATTATCCGACCATCTTCCAGAAAAATGTTCTATAATAGTTAGGACCAAGGTGTAGACTACATTTGGAATCATCCCATTTTCATCCTTAACAACATTCAAAATAGTCATATATACGTTGGGATTCTTAGAGATAATTATCCCACCAATCTTTTAATTGGACTGTAAATCCAGTAATAATCATGTTAGTTGTATCCTTTTCAGAATTCTTGTTGGCCTTGCAGATCGTACTATACATAAGAATTATATGAGCCAGAGTATAAATTTGCCTATCAGTAAAACCATCAATATTTCACTCATAAATTTCCGTCTCGCTAAAACTATTAAAGACGTAATATTCTTGCTCCTCCAGGAGAATATCTTGAGGAGTCGGCCTAGGATAGTAATACATCGTTTGAACCGGTTTACTAGTATGTTTCTCTGAGATTTTATTAATCTCATCAGGAATTCGTATCAATGGCATCATTTTCACTTAATTGGAGGGGATTAATATTTAACCCCTAAAACCTTTCTTGAAGATATTTTTCAATATTATCTAGCTTTGATAATTTAAAGACCTTAACTTATGGAGGGGGTTGGATGGTAGGAGTAGCTTTCTCCTTCCCTTTGTCATGGATTTTAGACCTTTATAATTCAACACATAAATGGGTAATTTTATCATGTAAAGAAAGAATATGCTCTCCTAAAATGATTACATAGACATTAGTATAATTGTTTTGTCTTATCAGTGTTTTAATATGCTTAGCAGGAATAAGAGTATATCATTTTCAAACATTTCTGCGAATGCCGTAAAATATACGGTCTTATTATATTTTTCAATTTGGAAAGATTGTTGAGGAGGTAAAAGAGATTTGGTAATAGTGCCATCAGATAGTTTATAATCTTGTTCTAACATGGAAATATAATCATACATGTATTTTGTCATGAACCATTGTATAAAAGCAATGGCTTTATTAACCTATTAGGGATTTTTTCCAATTCTAACTTCTGCCATCTCTTAAAGCTGCTATGAAGCTCTCAGGTAAACCCCTTAAAGTGAGTGGTTTAAATGCAACTTGCACCAAACCAATATATATAAATCTGTATGTTTCTCTATAAGGGGCAAAATCACTTTCAGACAATAATCTAAAGTACCATGATCAGAATCCACAGTAATAGTTTTCTCTGTGGTCTTGACAATTTGTTTAAATCCCATTTTTTCAAAAGTACCCAATTGGTATATAACTTTGGGCTGGATTTTAGGAATAGTCTATTTATTAAGAAGATCTAGTTGTTGAGGCATATCATACTCCTCTTTTCTACTATTTTTAATAGTAGTATGTTTTTTAATGATGTTCATAATTTTGAGATGTGTCGGACCAACAACACCTATCTCTACTATCAACATGACTCTGATACCATGTTTTTGGCAGGATCGCTTCGATGTAACTACTGGTTCGTTTACGATTCATGTAATCTAAGGACGAAAATAACTTTTACGGTTCCTCAACATAGCCCTAACAATACATCATCAATGGCTAATATGGGCTTTACCAGGAACATCGGATTAAGCCAAGATCTTCCCATCCCTGACTACACTACTATGACCTTAGAGACATTGGAACAGTCCTTTTCTCACCATGTCTTGGTAGATTAAGTTGTTGTTAATCCAACACGAGTTGTTTAGCCTATCATTTAGGCTATTAAATTTTTTAATAAGTTTTAAATAATAAAAAAGGAAAGAGCAATACCTTAATTGAGGATCTCTGGCAGTAACTCTCCAAAGTATAAAGCAACAACAATATTTTATTTAAATACTAGTGGAATGCAAAGAAAGTAATACAAGAAGGGTTGGCAAAAGTCTGCCCTCTATTCAAAGAAAGAGATCCTTATATAGAAAGGACCTGAAGAAAAATCTAAAATTCATGACATAAGGGATTACATCATGTTACATTATTGGACCAACATTGGGGTCCGTAACTTTAAAAAAGCATATAATTATTCTAACTTTTATAAAAGCTAGTGTCTTATCACTTAGTCTTTTTTGGTCTCCTTTCCCACTGAATTGGAAGATTCTTCTATCTGGTTCTTGAACTGTTGAAGAAATGTTTCAATGTCCATCTCTTCCGTGCTATGAACACTTTGGGACTCTCCTGCTATACAGGTGTCTTCTTCGTCATTTGATGTAGCCATAGATATATTGTCCGAAAATTCTATGCCCATAGTTTTTATTGAATCTTTTTTGACTTCTTCCATGTATGATGCAAGAAGTTCTGATTTGGAGATAGCTCCCTTCTTCATCTGTAGTTTCCTTGTTATTTGTTTAAAAGGACTGATATCATATCTGCCTTGTATGACTTCTGGTTGACTCTTACTAACCTCAATAGAGTTGTTAATGGAGTTTATAATCTCCTGTTCATGGACATTTCCCTCAGCATCTCTCTAGAGTAATTTACTCCAAAATTTTGTATGGAATTTTATCCTTAAGCAAGGGAATCCTTCCTCATTCATTTGGACTTCTATCGTCCATTTCATTATCCATGGAATAGAGAATTCTATGAAAAAAATACATTAATGGCATTCCTTTAAAATATATATCATCTTTTTTGTAATTTTATTAATTTGGGTGATACATCAACCCATTCTGCATACAAATTTTTGTATTCTTTCGAAAGTATATTCACAGACGGGTCATATAAAATCCACCACTGACAAAACTGGTCTTTCTGCATGCAAACCGGAATAAGATATAAAATTAGCCTCAGATGCAGGAGAGCTATTGGATGACCCATCTACTTGCAAGGAGACTTGTTGGGACTCTTTTCTACCTGACTAATTATCGCCCAGACATTGCTTACACTTACAACATAGGAGGGCTACGATTGCTCTTGTTGATACAGTTTCATTCTTTTAGGCAGTTTCGTATTCTAATGATCCCGTCTTACCTGATGATTAGGATTTGCTTTCCCTATTTGAAAAAACCAATTTGGTATATGTTGTTTAAAGACATTGGAGCATATTTTTATAAATCATGAGTGATATCTATTAGCATTCTCATATAACAAGGCTTTATTAAAGCTTTCGATATAATCCCAATAATTAAATTTGACCGCAATCTTTTGCTTTGGATGGATATATTATCTTTCCTTCATTGTACTTATTCCCCATTCCTCTGGGGTGAATATCTTTTTTATAATAAATTTTGAAAAGTTATAAAAAAAAATTAGTATTGGCTGGGTAAAAGTGCTGGAATTTAGCAAACCCAATGGATGAGAGTATTATCACATAATGCATTCTATATTTGTAAGTTGGGATAACATATGATGTTGTATCAAATATCTGGTCATAATCTGCCATGGATCGTCTTTCCATTGTAAGTATATAGAGCAAGAAGAAGTATTACTTCATCTTTTTCATTTTTATCAAATACTTCAATATTTTCATTTCCTTCCTCAGCGACGGCTGAAGAATAAGATGGAGGGTTAGTACCCTGAACTTGTCTGGATTGTATAAAATTCATAAATTCCTTATACATTGGATGTTCAATATTAATTCTCGATGTGATTGTGTATGTTTCTGCAATGTTCGAAGCTATTAGCTTCTGATTTCCTATTTGATCCAAAATATTATTTCTTCCCATGGGTGCTATTCCTCTCCCTCTTCCTCTTTCTCTAATAGAGGAAGAACTTCTAGACGACCTCATCATCCTGCTATTACAAGAGAAAGAGTTATTAACTTAAATATTCTCTAGTAAGAAAATCAGGAAGACTATTATATGTTCCCTTCTTATAATGTATTTCAAAATCGAACGGTGCCAACAAAGCTTGCGATCTTGCAAACATTTGTTTAGAAACATCATGTTTCACGTCTTTATTAAAGATGAATTTAGTTGCTTGACAATCCATTTTTATGATAAACTTTTGATTATATAAGTCACCTTGGAATTTTAAAACACTTTTGACTATAGCTAAAATCTTTTTTGCTACAGTGGCATAATATTTTTGGCTATTATTCCATTTTCCAAAATAAAACTGGATAAGATACTCTTTCCCTTTATTAGGAGAGATTTGTTTTAAAATTCCTCCATAGCTAATGTCTAAAGTATTTGTCTCTACTATCTTTTGCCAATTTGGATTAGCTAAAGTAAGACAGGGCAGATTATTAACCTTTGTCTTGATATGTTTTACTGCTTTCGTGTGGTCCTTCGACCAGGCTTGAGGATTATTTGTGAGTCGATCATACAAAATGGCCGTATCTCCGGCTAGGTCCTTTATAAAAGGAGAAATGTATTTTAGGCTTCCTAAAAATCTTTGGAGCTGGGTTTTATCAGTTATGATATCAGGGAACTTGAAAGCAAATTCTATACTTCTTTGAATAGGAATTATTTTTCCTTGTTCTATATTGTGTCCTAAAAACCTGACATTCGTTTGAAAAATATGCATTTTTGGTTTCGATATCCATTTTGGATAATGATTTTCTTAAATAAATCAAGGTGTTTAAAGTGCATTTCCGATGTTTTTGAAAATACTAAGATATCAACTATATAAACAATAATAAAATTGTTGAAAGGGTTAAAAATAACATTCATAATCTTCTGAAATTCTGAAGGGGCATTTTTTAAACCAAAAGGCATGACATTCCATTCGTATTGTCCCATTGGAACATTAAAAGTTGTTTTATATTTATCTTCTTCTGAAATTTGGATTTGCCAATAACCTGATTTTAAATCAAATTTTGAAAATATAATAGCATGAGGAAGTCGATCTAGCAAATCCTTTTTATTAGGAATAGGATATCTGATCCATTTTAAAACTTTATTACGAGGTTTATAATTTATAATTAATCTAGGCACTCCACATTCATGCTCCGAATGTTTATTTATTAACATAAAAAGTAGTACAGGACCATTGAGACTTTGAGGGCCTTATTAATCCCTTCTGCAAAAAAAAGTCCAAATTTTTTTTTACATAAGTCTAAGTATTCAAAATTCATTTGGTTCTTCATATGGAAGGCTGACTACATGCTATTTCCTTTCCCAAAACACATTTGGATGGTCCCCACATATTTGTAGAGATAATTACTACTACTACTACTACTAGTAGTGTGTGTGTTTTTCAATTAATTATTATAAACAGTTATACTTTTAATGTAATTGATTTTAAAATTTATAATTTCAAGAAGAAAATAAAGAAGAAGAAAAAAATAAAGAAAAAAAAACATACAAAAAGAACATTTTTTTTAAAAGGGAAAAAGTAAAAGGGAAAGAGAAAGAAACAAAAATGTGTAAAATAATAAAGAAAAAAAATAAAACAAAATGTTCAGTAAAAGAAGGAAAAAAATGCAAAAAAAAAATGAGAAAAGAAAAAAAAATTGAAAGGGAAAAATCTTCCTAATCCCTTATAATTTTTATCCAAAACTAATCTCAAATCCCATAAAACTTTATCTCCTATTTTAAATCCAACTCAAAAAGACAATCCTAAAATTACCCAAACTCTAAAATCTCACTCCTACACAATCCCTAATTCCTAGCAACTAGACGACTATATATACTCAAGAGACGAATTCAGATACAACATACACGCATAAACCACAACAACAACAAAAATCTTCCTTTATTTACCATTTTTTCAAAAGAAAAGAGTTTGAGAATTAGTGAGGTCAAGTTTGAGTCCTTGTTCGAGTTTTCATGTGCGGTTCTTGATTCAAGAAAATATTTACGAAAGTTCAAGATTAAAATTTGTAAAGGTCCAACTCTTGACGTTAACTCTATTTTGTTTGAACCAAGTTGCATGCTTATACATAATATTTTTTTTAGTACATAATATATGATCGCTCTTCGTGGAGGAGCAAGTTGCCGCTCTTGCCAGAGATGTGTGACGGTTGCGCTCGAGAGCCATTCATGTGGTTAAGGTCCGTTGGAGGCATAGTCCAGTTGAGGAGGCTACCTAGAAACCGAGCATGATATGCAAGAGTAGTTTCCTGGCTTGTTTGAGCCTCCGGTACTTCTTGACTCTTACTTTCACAGACAAAAGTCCTTTATCATAGAACTGACCGTTTCGATCATCTGGTCGTTTGTTTAGTTTTTATGTGAGTTTTAGTGTTTTGGAGCTTCTGAACCTTAAACGGCCAGTTTTGATCAAATGTTCAAGAAGATGACCTCAAAATCTAATTCTGACGATTCCATCCACTTTGTAAGAGTTATTTTAGGCTAGTAGAATGGTTGGCATGACTCCCGAAGCTTTCAGTGCGAGTCTATGCAATTAGGCGTTTTAACTTTCAAGTTAAGACTTAAGTTTGACTTTAGTCAACATTCCGAGTAAACAAGCTCGGATGAGAATTATGTCAGCGCGATTAGCACCGAATTGTTGAATTTGGTCTAGAACCGCCTTTCATTTGGATCCCGAGGCTTCCAGGCGAATTCTGAACCCCCTTGTGGATTTTGGCTTAAATTGGAGTTTGGGTGTGGGACTTACTTTTTGCCGAGATGACCTCGTATGAAAATTTTAACTGCTCAGTTGAGTCTGGAATATCAAATTTCGTAGTGTTGCTTATCTCGTTTGCAAGCACGTGGTTCCGAACGAATTCAGAGTTTAAGCAAACTAGCTGAAGTGCTGATATCTGGTGCAGGCTTCTAGCGACCATAAATCAGACTTTTAGCTACCAGAAATGGACTTTTAGCGACTAGAAATGGACTTTTAGTGACCAGATCTCGGATATTTATACTGCGAACTTGCAGCCTCATTTGCGAACTTGCAGCCTCTTTTATTATTTTCAAAAGGCGATTTCTCCTCATCCGAGCCCC
>NW_006239157.1:1012805-1044434 GCF_000226075.1 Solanum tuberosum
GTAGTTGATACTCAAATGCAAGTCATTGCAAGTGAGCGAAATTGTGAACAGTGATGGAGATGAATTCCCACATAAGGATCTATCTACCTACAAAGATTAAGCCAATTCCACCATGCCAATCCCGAGTTCTAGCATAGTGATTTTAGGGGAAATGCGATGGAATCGCCTGAGCTGCACACTAGATTTCGAACTGATTCCAAGGGGATAAACAACAAATTAAGCACATGGGAGGATTCACCAGGTCAAGGCGCATCTAAAGATGTAATGGTAGCCAATTCCAACGGCAATGAAAGTCTCGCTGGAATTTCTGTTGAAGATGCCGGAGCTCTAGTGAGCCAAGAGTTTCAAACCCAATATCAAAATGATCAGGAAAGGGAGATACATCACCCCACCTCTAAAATCTCAAGTGTGGATGCATTCTACAAATCAAACAAGGGGATCATAATCCCCGAAGAACAATAGAGGACAAATTTGGACAAGGAAGTTCAGGTGAGCGAGCTAAAAAATTCCCATAGTGATATCAGCTGAATGATCAAAAGAGGAATTCTAATAGAGAACAAATTGAGGAAGCTCAAAGCTTCTTGAATTTTTCCTTTAGAGCAGCTAAACGTGGTCTTGCAGATAAAGAAGTACCTTGAGGGAGTCAACATGGTAAGAACAGTGAGGGGAACAATGAAGAACAAGGCTGGAATCAACAAAAGGAAAATAAGTTGCCCTCCACCGCTGTTCAGCAAATGCGTAGCAACCAAAAAATCCAAGGTAAGTATTCTAACACTTCTTCAAGTCCTGTGATTTCTAACTCAATAGGTGTAGTTGATACTCAAATGCAAGTCATTGCAAGTGAGCAAAATTGTGAACAGCTAACTTCATATATGCAGAATAGTGATCAAGGGACTAACACTTCTGATATACCTCCCTCAAATAAGCCCCACAACAATGAAATCACCAAGGATTATGATAATAGTCATCAGTCTCAAAAACTTCCCACATCCACCCCTCATGACCTCAATAAACTCACTTCCAATTTTGAGAAACATACTCTTAGCCTTCAGAATAAACACCATGTGCATCCAGAAAACTCCCACAAAAACACCAATCATGTGACTTCCTCCAATACCTACAAAAATAAACCTGTCCCTGAACCTGTTCCATTTACAGTCATTCAGTCTTATGCTACCAGGTTGAGAGCCAACCAAGCCAAGAATGAAGTTCTCATTGAGCTATCTGTCCCAAAAATCACTACTAGACAAGGTCTTTCTGCAGTTATCTTCAAAAAGGATGATTACATGGTAAATCTAGCTGCTAGATGTAGATTTAATTTAGTGGGAGAATTCACCCACACTATGCCTAAAATTGAGCTCATTCCCCAAAGCTTCATCCTCCAAACTCAGTTAACCGAAGGAGACAAGATAGCTCATTTCAATGTAAGGCACATTTATATAGATCTTGATTATGAGGAGGACCATGTCTTTGTATGGAACAAACAAAAGATGTATATTGAAGAGCAACTAATGAGATTGCAAGTCTAGACTCCTACCTTTACTCCGGAAGAAGAAACTCCCATTGTTCCTATATGGATTACATTTCCTGAGTTTCCTTGGCATTGCTATAACAAGGAACTTATCACAGCCTTTGTTATCTCCTATTGGTAAGACCTTATACTTAGATGCAACATCACTTCAGAAAACTAGAGGAAAGTAAGGTTACAAATGGATGTTACCAAGGAAAGGCCCCCCCCCCCCATGTTTGGATGGGATTTGATGAAGAGTACTTTACTATTGGTAAATAGCAAGCTATTCAATATGAGGGACTCCCTAATTATTGTTCCTATTGCAAACATCAAGGCCACCTATTCCATGTGTGCAAATCAAGCTAAGGGGTGAAGACAAAAAGAGGAGAAAGGAAGTTGAAAACAAGATCCATCTAAACCTTCCACTTCCACCAACCCCACCCCCACCCCCTCTCCCCGCGGCAGACCAAACACCAGTCTCTATTCATCAAAAAAATTCCAATGATTAGTACATTTATTTGGAATGCTAGGAGTATCAATACCCAAGGTGCAATGGAAAGAATCAAATATCTCAAAAAGATCCATCATACAATTATTATTGCTATCATGGAACCTTTTATCAGACAACTATCAAATTCAAAATTTCAAAACTCAGTTAACAATGGAGTATGCTGCTCATAATCCCAATGGGAAAATTTGGTTGTTTTGGTCTCGGGATGTGGATTGTAACATTATTGACAATGATGAGAAACAAATCACTTGTGAGATTAAGACTACTATGTTGCCTCAGCCTTTTCTCATCTCTTTTGTTTATGCTAAATGTAGAGACTCTCTTAGAAGACCCCTATGGGATAGACTTCTACATCATGCTAATACTATCTTACCTTGGTGTTTTGTGGGTGATTTCAATGTTATTAGTTCCCCGTAAGAAAAGCGTGGAGGATTACTGTAACACCCCGGAATCAAGGAGTCTAGAAATGGGCCAAGTGGGAAACTCACAAGCCCAAGAAGTGGACCATGGAACCCTCCACAGAGTCACAGACGGGCCGTGAAGGGGACCACATTCCATTAAGGGGCTCGTGGTAGGTTTCCAGAACCTGCCCCATGCAGGCTTTACTTTGACGGACGCCTAGACAGCTTGTGGTGAGGTTGACGGGCCGTCAAAGTAGTCGTCAAGTAGGTCAAGTTAGTAGGGGTCCTCCCTAGGTACTGGTTAAGGGTCACAGGCATCACAACAGCCCGTGAATCCCCACATTGACCGTGAGGTCGTCCATGAAGGGTTTTCAATAGACTTAGAGTTTAGGGTCAACTTCAAACGATCATATCTTTTAGCACAAAATGAATTAGGTGGCCCATGACCTATCAAATTAAAGGTCTCTGAGTCCTCTTTCCAACGCCACCGAGTTTGCCCAACTCCCATCTCGGAATAAAAAGTTATTCCCGCAATAGTGAAGCACTGTCAGACTGAATTTCTTCACGACCCGTTTGACGGGCCGTGGTGGTCATGACGACCCGTGATGGGCTTCTAGTAAGCTAATTCGGCAGTTTTTAAGTGAGGGGTTATTGGGTCATTGTTTTAACTCACAACTAAGTCGTTTTTCCTTCTACCCAAAGCCCTATATAATGATTCTAAACCCCCAAAATCACCCAAACTAAATTCATTCTCTCAAATTCTCAAAAGAACATTAAGATCCTCCTTTCAAATATTCCTCCCTCTAGAAATTGAAGAAAAGTTGGAGCTAGGATCAAGGTCAAGTCTCCATTCCTCAAGCATTTGTGGGATTTGTTATCAAGGTATGATGACTTTTCATCCATGGAGTCCCCAAGATTCCCCAATTGAAAAGTAGAAATTCTCCAATTTGAGTTAGGGTTTTCTTCTAATGTTGTGGGTCTTGATGAATGTAGATCCAATTTAGTGGATTATGATTGTTTATGATTGAATTGATAGGATTACATATTTTTAGGATGAATTTACATGTACCCATGCCTAACCCATGTATAGAAAGATGAAATTGATGTAAATGAGTTTTATGCCACTAAAGGAGAATTTGTGGGTTTAGATGTATTCTTATAGGATTGATGCGATACATTAAAAATTGTTTGAGATTTAAGCATATATGATGATTTATGATTAGAATTGTCTTGAGATTTAGGCATATATAATGAGGATGAGATGAAGGGCTTTGAAAGTAAAGCTTCTATTATGAATTGATGATTTAGATGTAATTGTTGTGGAAGGGATAGTTCCCATATAAATTGCTTATGTATGAATGTGAATGGTATTCTAGGTTGAAAGGCCTGCTCACCTAAAATGAATCTAACAACTTACGAGTTATGGTAATAAGACATAGCTTGGATTGGTAATGTGATGCACCTTCATGTTAGCTTGAAGTGGTAAGGAGATGATATCCCTTCATGTTAGCTTGAATTGTTAAGGAGATGATACCCCTTCATGGTAGCTTGAATTGGTAAGGAGATGATACCTGTTCATGGTAGCTTGAATTAGTAATGAGATTCCTCTTCATGGTAGCTTGAAGTGGTAAGGAGATGATACCCCTTCATGTTAGCTTGAAGTGGTAAGGAGATGATATCCCTTCATGTTAGCTTGAATTGTTAAGGAGATGATACCCCTTCATGGTAGCTTGAATTGGTAAGGAGATGATACCTGTTCATGGTAGCTTGAATTAGTAATGAGATTCCTCTTCATGGTAGCTTGAAGTGGTAAGGAGTTGATACCCCTTCATGGTAGCTTGAATTGGTAAGGAGATGATACCTTTTCATGGTAGCTTGGATTGGTAAGGAGATGATACCTTTCCATGGTAGCTTGGATGGGCATGATGATGTGCTCTTCCATGGACAATGGCTTAGCTTGGATCGTCAAGATGACGTGCCTTCCATGGATAATGAGAACAACTAAGAATTGACTACTTCTCACATCAAGTTAGCATAGTTAAGATGAAACAAGGTTACTTCAAGGAAGTATCGTAAGTAAGTTTTAAGATGAGATTCACTTGTGTTGATCATGGTTTATGACTTATGTTGTTTAACTCTTATGCTTATGTTGATGTTTATGTAAGCTATCATATTTAGTACATGTCTGTACTAAGGCATACTCTTGCCTACATTTCTTATCCAAATGTAGGGTCCGGCGATATTGACTCTCATCTCCGTGGCTAGGATCTTAGTAGAGGCAAGACTTGAAGATTGGTGAGTCCTCATAGCATTGGAGGATATAGCCACCATTTCCTTATTATCTTTCATTTTATGTTTTGAACATTGTTGTATGGGCTGTGTCCCAAGATATTCGTGTTTTAGATGGTTTTCAGACAATGTAATAGACTTCCGCTTTTGTTATGAAACTTTGATGTTGTTGAAAATGTTTTAAATTTCGGCTCATTTCTATTATCTTATGTTATGAAAGCTAAGTAGCTTGTATGAGGCCTCTCGGGGTCTTGTACGCCTTGTTATATCTAGGGGATACCCCTGGGTCATGACAATTACCCTATCATATGATCAAAAGTTTTGAATTCATTGGAGTAGTTGAAGCTTGTGGGCTTATGGACCTTGGCTCTAATGGACAAAAATTCACTTGGTCCAATCAATGAGGCATTAATTTCAGAATTTGGAAGAGTCTGGACAGAGCTATGGTGAATGACAAATCGTCGGAGATCATGCCCCACACATCTATCAATCATCTACCCTCTGTAGGATCTGATCACTGTCCCCTTCTGATGGAAATGAATGAAATTCAGCATATACCTATCAGACACTTTAAGTTCCTAAATTGCTGGGCTGATCATCACTCATCCCTAGATATTGTGAGTAAGTGCTGGAATAGAGAGATGGAGGGCAATCCTATGTGGCTCTTCCACCAAAAAATAAAAAGACTTTCAGCAACCCCTTGTTATAATCCAGAATTTCTCTTCATGCAATTAATGTTGAATATATCAGAATTCTCAAGATAGAGGAATCTATCCTCAAGCAGAAAACTCAATTACAACGGTTCAAGGAGGGAGATATGAACTCTGCTTATTTTCACGCTTTGATAAGAGGCAGGAGAAGGAAGCTTCACATCCATAAGATTCAAAATGATCAAGGTGATTGGGTTCAGGGTGAGGAAGATATTGCTCAAGCTACCAGTGATTATTTTCAGAATATCTTTACTGGTGAGGAGAAGTTTATTCATGAAGAGGCTCTGAATTGCATTCCTAGAATGATTCAAAACAATACTCTTCAAGCTATACCAACTATGGAAGAATTGAAATATGCAGTTTTTCCATGAACCCCAACTCTGCAGCTGGTCCTGATGGTACGAATGGGAGGTTTTTCAATCTTGCTGGGATATCGTCAACAAAGATCTACTGTCAGCAAAAGAGGTATGGTATCATCTCAAGATTGAGTATGAAGGAGATGAAATAATTCGAGGGATACAAGTGCTAAATTTAGTGCGTGAGTTTGAGCTGCAAAGGATGAAGGAAAGTGAAACCATAGAGGAGTATTCTGATCGACTTCTTAATATAGCAAATCGAGTCTGATTGTTGGGTTCCACTTTTAACGATTCAAGGATTGTTGAGAAAATCCTTGTAATGGTACCTGAAAGATTTGAGGCTACTGTTACAACCTTAGAAAATACCAAGGACTTGTCCAAAATTACACTAGCAAAGCTCTTAAGTGTTTTTCAAGCACTAGAGCAATGGCGTGTAATGAGACAGGAAGGAGTTGTTGAAGGGGCCCTATTAGTTAAACATCAAGATGATGGAAGAAACAAGAAGAAGCAGAACAAGAAGATACAAGGACATAATAGTGAGAATTTTGCTAAAAGCAAGAAGGCTAACTATCCTCCTTGTCAGCACTGTCGAAAAAAAGGGCACCCTTCTTTCAAATGTTGGAGGAGACCTGATGCAAAATGCAGCAAGTGCAATCAACAGGGTCATGAAGCTGTAATTTGTAAAGCCAAAAACTCAGCAGCCTGAAGTTGAAGCTCAAGTTGTTGATCGAGAAGAAGAAGATCACCTCTTTGTTGCAACTTGTTTGACAAGCCTAGATTCAAGTGAAAGTTTGTTAATTGATTGCGCTTGCTCCTAACCACATGACTGACATCTGATAAGATGTTGTTCAAAGAATTGTGGAACACTGAGACAAAGAAAGTTAGAATTGGAAATGGCGAATGTCTTGCTCTGAAAGGCAAGGGTGCCATAGCCATTACAGTGGCTCTAGAACTAAGCTTATCCCAAATGTTTTGTATGTTCCAAACCTTGGTCGAAACCTTCTCAGTGTTGGTCAATTAATGGAGAATGGATTCAGTCTGTTCTTCAAAAACAAAACTTGTGTGATAGAAGATCCATCCGGCAATGAGATATTCAAGGTCAAAATGGATGGGAGGTATTTCCCACTCAATCCTTTGGAAGAAGAGCAGACAACTTTTCTTATGTCAGGCAACTCTACAGAAGTTTGGCATAAAAGAATGGGTCATTTTCATCGTCCAGGTATGATGTTCTTTCAAAGAAAGGAACTTGTGAATGATACCAAGATTGCAGAATCGGTGGACAAATTGCCAAGCTTGTTTACTTGGAAACCTTTTCCAAAACAACTTGGAGAGCATAAAAAAAAGCTTCAGCTCATTCATACAGATCTGTGTGGACCTCACAAAACACCATCTTTAAATGGTAGTCTTTACTACATTGTATTTATTGATGATCTAACAAGACTGACCTGGATTTTTTTTCTTATAAGTCAAGTCAGATGTAGTTGATGTGCTTTGGAATTTTAAGGCAAAGGTGGAAAATCAAAGTGGCTGCAAAATTCAGACTTCAGGTCTGATAATGGGAAGGAGTACACTTCAAATCAGTTCAAATTACTTTGTGACAAAGCTGGCATAGAACATCAGCTAACAGTCCCTTATACTCCACAACAAAATGGAATTAACGAGCAGAAAAACAGAACTATAATGGGTGCATGCTACATAAGAAACATATACCAAAAAGGTTCTGGGCGGAGGTTGCCAGCACTGTTGCTTTTTTGCAAAGCAGAGTTCCTTCTAGATCTGTAAAGGATAAAACACCATATGAAGCATGGTATGGTCATAAACCCTCATTGCAATTTCTCAGAATTTTCGGCTACTTGTGTTTCGCTTATATACCACAGGTTAAAAGAGATAAGCTTGATAAGAAGGCAGTTCCTGGAATCGTTATAGGCTACAATTTTTTCTCCAAAGCATATAAGGTCTATGAACCTCAAACGGAGATAATTGTCGTAAGTTGAGATGTCCACTTCATTGAGGACCAACAGTGGAATTGGGAGAAGCCCGAAAACAATCCACCAGTTGACAATTTATTAGATCCAAAAGATCTAGTAGATGATCCTCCTGTTAGAGGCATGCGGTTGATCTCTAATATCTATCGGAGATACAATACTGCAATTTGTGAGCCCGCAAGCTATGAGGAAGCAGAGGGGATGACAAATGGGTGGCAACAATGAAGGAGGAGATGATGATGATCGGAAAAATCAAATCTAGGTGCTTGTTGAGAAACCTCTAGACAGAAAGATCATTGGTGTAAAATGGGTCTTCAGGACAAAGCTAAATGCTAATGGCTCCATCAACAAACACAAAGCGATGCTTGTAGTGAAAGGTTACGGTAAGATCTTTGGAGTAGACTACTCAGAACTTTCACACCAGTTGCTCGACTTGACACAATCAGATTGCTACTAGCCATTGCAGCGGAAAAAGGTTGGAAAGTTTATCAACTTGATGTTAAGTCGGCCTTTCTCAATGGTCTTCTACAGGAGGGGATTTATGTTGAGCAACCAAATGGTTTTGTTGTCAAGGGGCAAGAAAATAAGGTTTGTTTGCTAAAGAAATCTCTCTATGGTTTAAAGCAAGCACCAAGAGCTTGGTATAGCAAGATTGATGATCATTTGCTAAGTTTAGGCTTCAAGAAGAGTCTATCTGAGTCTACACTTTATATTAAGTATTCAGGTGCAGACATACTGATTATTTCTTTGTATGTTGGCGATCGCTTTGTCACAGGAAGTAAGGTTTTCCTAATTGAGGACTTCAAGTTGGAAATTATGAAGGTCTTTGAAATAACAGACCTTGGACTGATGGTGTACTTTCTTGGAGTGGAGATTAAACAAAATGAAGACAATGTGTTCATTTGCCAGAGAAAATATGCTCAAGAAATCCTAAAGAAGTTTCATATGGAAGACTGCAAAGTTATGAGTACTCCAATGAACCAAAAGGAAAAGTTTTCCAAAGATGATGTAACAGAAAAGGTAGATGAGGCATATTATAGAAGTCTTATTGGCTGCTTGATGTATTTGACTGCAACTAGGCCTAATATTCTATATGCAGTGAGTTTTTGTCTCGGTTCATGCATTGTGCAAGTGATTTACACTTTAGAGAAGCTAAAAGAATTGTCAGATACATCAAGGGAACTATCAACTATGGTGTTAAGTTTCACAAAAGTCAGAAGTTTAGACTTAACGGATTCTCCGATAGTGATTGGGGTGGTGCACCTGATATGAAGAGTACTTCAGTTCTTTTTCTTTTGTGTCTGCCATTGGTCTTCTTGCATTTTTTGTTGATTCTGGTGAGTTCTTGATGGCTGTTCTTTGGTACCTGAAACACTAGCAGAAATATTATTTTTAACAGGTTGAGAATTAATTGGTAGAGTAACTACCTGAGTGTCATTTCATTGTGTTGTTTTGGTTTTGTTTTTGTTTGCTGCTTCAGCCTCCTTTCTTCTTCTATATTCATCATCTCTCCTCTTGACTTTACATGTATGAACTTTATGGCCTTGGTGTTTGCAGTAATCACTATCTTGACTTGTTGGAGCCTGTGGAAAAATAGATGTGCATGCAAATATGGTGGAAACAAATCTACTATGACTAGAGCGATATACTTGGTGCATAAAGACATCAACTTTCCTTACATCAGATGGCCATCCAAGTGGAGATTATCAAACCAAATGAAAAATCGCATGTTCTATCTCAAAAACAGGACAACTCGCTTTGAGATAATGGAGAAGGGGAAATAAATCCTACACTGTCGGCTCTATCTCCAAACAGAAATCCTAACGACTCTATTGAAACAACTGAGAGATCGCAAAGGAAGTATTCTCAGAGAATTAACTCTCAATCAGTCGAAGTGCAAATTCAAAGTCGAGTTGATAATGAGGAACTTCGAAGGGACTCAACTATTGGGGAATCTTCCCTACAGTTACATGAGCACCTCACTGCAATGTCGAGTGAGTTGGACGTAGGTATTGGCCGGAGAAATTCAAAGGAACTAGCCGGAGCTCCAGCGAACATTGAAACTCACAGTTCCTCACCTCTCACACTCCAAGGAACATGCAACAAACTCATACAAAGGCATTCCAATTCTCCTGCACACCAAGTGTTTGATGAAAAAACAAACTTGGAAGGAGATGGTCCAGTCGTGAATCAAGAACACGCATTGAGCTTGAGCAGCCAGACTCAGACAAGCAAGCAGTCAAAGGACCACAATACTCTAAATCATTTAGAAAAGAACAACAGTTCTAATTTCTCGTTTGATGCTAAACACTAATGCCCAGGTTCTCACTCCAAGCTTTGTTCGACAGGGACAAATTAAGGGGAAATTGCAAGGTGGAACCAACAAAGTCTGGATAGCTAAAGACATCTCTTTTGACAAACAAAAAGAAGGAGAGGAAAGGCCAAGAACTCAATTACAAGCAGAGGATCAAAATCCAGGTAAGACAACAAAAAACAATTCCATTAATTATGTTGGAACTAATCACGAGTCCAATTTGCATTCTAATGCAAATGGACACAATAGCATTGCTGGAGAACCTTTGTTGCAGGAAAATGAGCACATACAAGATAAGGTCGATCGCAACAAAGATTCCAACAACAAAAGCAAACAACAAGTTGGAAATGGAAGTAATCAACAACCTGCAGAGAAGGTTACCTATGCCAATGCCAATCAATTCCCTAGAGTATCCAATAACTTTGCAAAGCAGGTTCCCTACCATCAAAGAAACAAACCAGATGTGAGGCAGCCATCAATGTACAAGGAACAGCCTTCTCAGAACCCTCAGCACAATTCAAAGAATGAGAATACACCTGAACCTGCTCCCTATACTGTGGTACAAACATTGACAGCTCGATTAAGGCAAAATCAGTCCAAATATGACACTCCCTTAGATGATTTCTTGGTCAAGCTGGCTGAAAGGTGGAAGTATACTTTAGTGGGTAAATTTAGTAATACTATGCCTAAAGTGGAGTTGATTCAAAAAAATTTCATTCTTCAAACTCAACTGTCCGGAGGGGTTAAAATAGCACATTTTAACTCTCGACATGTGTACATTACTTAGATAATGAATTGGATTATATCACTCTGGACAAAGCAGAAAATGACCATTGAAGGTCAATTGATGAGGATCCAAACCTGGACACCAAATTTTAAGCCGGAAGAGGAAACTCCAATTGTGCCTATATGGGTTTCATTGCCTGAACTACCATGGCATTGCTACAACAAGGAATTTCTAACTGTCTTAATGCACCCTATAGGCAAAGTACTATATCTTGATACAGCCTCCATTCAAAAAACTAGAGGGAGCGTTGCCAAAATCAAAGTCCAAATTGATCTCACAAAGGAGAGACCTGGACATGTTTGGATGGGCTTTAATAAGCATGATCTTACTATTGGAAGGTGGCAAGCTATATAGTATGAAAGTGTTCCGGATTACTGTATGTATTGCAAGCATCAAGGACACTTGGTACATGTATGCACAGTCAAAAGAAGAGATGATGAATACCAAAAGAGAAAGGAGCAAGAAGCTGAAAAAAGGAATAAAAACAATCCTGATCAGGCAAAAATGGAACAGAAAAAAGAGCAGCAGCCTGAGCACAAGGAAAAAGGGGACAGCAATCCTAATATCAATCAACAACTTACCAATGCATTGGAGGACAAGCAATAGGAGGAAGGAGGGCAAACACAAAGGAAAAAGAACAACAACAACAGAGCAAATAATCAGGACAGATCTCAAACTGTTGGAGATAAACAAGCTCAAGACAGACTCCACCAAGACACCAGACAATCAGGTATGAACAATGTTATTAATACTCACAACACTTACATTGACCTTGTTGATCAGGTTCAATCCAGCAGCCAAGAATGAAGGAATACAGCAGGTACAACAACAGGATATTCCGGAGCACCAAACTAATAAAAATAATACTGTTGAGATTCCTGCACCAGTATCCCAAATACCTTATAATAATAATGCTAGCAAAAAAGATCAAGAAAAAACAAACATGATCTTGAAGACCACAGGTATTGACTCACTACTCCCCACCCCTCAGAATCCCTGTATTACTTGTGATTGTGTTGTTGATGAAGTCTAAGGAGGTATGGATGGGGTTGTAAGGAGAAACACTCTAACTTGCAGGAAGGGGTTTCCAAAGGGGGGAATTTGACTCATGTTCTGCAACCACTAGACATATGCATTCAAACCACCAGAATAAAAAACAAGAGCAACAGCAGGGTATGAAACAGCCTGAGAAATCACAGAAAAATCTGCCGAATGTTGACACTGGACAGGTTCAGGATAATTCAGATCTGCAAAGTATGAGTAAAGAAGGGGTTGAGGTTTCAGATAAACAGGGCCAGCAGTTGTCCAGAGAAAAAACAGATCAGAGGAAAGGCACCAATACTCCTTTACAAAATGCTAAAAGTAAAGGGGTTCAAAAAGATAATACAGACCAGCAGCAGCAGGGGGGGAGTGATACTCTTATGAAACCTCCAACAATAAATCCGGAGGTAAATTAAGCAAGAAGAAAAGGGACGCAATCAAAAGAAAACAACAAATGGAAACTGTAAAGCAAAGGCTCAATGGGGAAACCATTCAACAACAACAGCAGTATCAAGATGACTATGGGGTCTTGAATTCAGAAGATGAGTTTGATCAAGATACACAATCTATGGAGGAAAATGAAGAAGAGGAAGAGGAAACAACAGCTCACTTAATTAAAGCTTTTGGTTCCACCTTTCACAGTGAATATCAGGAGGAAATCCAAGAAGCCACTAATCAGCAGGGTTTATCTCCTAGGGGTAGATCACAAGGGAAGCAAAGCAAACAGGCTCTCACCAGCACATCTGCTACCTTAGGCAGACCAAACACTAGGTCCAGAAGTAGAGGCCTCTAATGATTAAAGCTCTATTGGAATGCTAGGAGTATTAACACCCAAGGATCTTTGGAAAGATTGCAAAATCTCAAGAAAATGCACAACTTATCTTTGATTGCTATTTTGGAACCATTTCTCTTGATAATTGATCTTCTCAACAACTACAGAATCCAGTTGAATATGGACAAGGCTATCTCAAGAAAATGCACAACTTATCTTTGATTGCTATTTTGGAACCATTCTCTGATAATGATCTTCTCAACAACTACAGAATCCAGTTGAATATGGACAAGGCTACCTGCAAACCAAATGGAAAAATTTGGTTATTGTGGAATGTTGAAACTGATGAGCAACATATCACTTGTACTTTTACTCTTGTAGAATGCAAAAATGAGTTTATGATGTCCTTTATCTATGCTAAATGCAAAGATCAGCTAAGGAGGCCCCTTTGGGACAGGCCGATTCATTATTCTAACAGGAACATTCCCTGGTGCACCATTGGTGACTTCATTCAATGTGATTACATCTACTGAAGAAAAACAAGGTGGAGTTCCATACAACATGAATAAAAGTTTTGAATTTCTCAGTGTTATAGAAGATTGTGGCTTATTGGATCTTGGTTACAATGGGAGTCACTTTACCTGGTGCAACCAAAGAACTGAGGAAGCAAGGGTGTGGAAAAGACTCGATAGGGCCATGGTTAATGATCAGTGGCTAGAAAACATGCCTCAATCCACTATATCTCATCTTCCCTTTGTAGGATCCGATCACTGCCCCCTTCTCTTGGAAATGGCTGTGAGAATGAATCAGAATACCAAGTACTTGAAGTTCCTTCATTTCTGGACAGAGCACAGTAATTTTTTACACATTGTTAAGGCCTGCTGTGACAGAGAATCTAATGGAAATCCTATGGGGAAGCTGCATCAGAAAATGAAAAGGTTGTCCACAACTCTTAGCAATTGGTCCAAGCAAGAATTTGGGGATATATTTAGCACTGTTAAAAGCTATGAAGATAGGGTCAGAATTGCTGAAGAGGAAATGCTGCAAAACAACTCACAGGCCAGCAGAGCTAAACTTCATCAACTCAATGTTGATTATATCAAATACCTCAAGTTGGAATCCTCTATACTCAAGCAAAAAACTCAACTCCACTGGTTTAGAGAAGGAGATGCTAACTCTAAATATTTTCATGTTGTGATGAGAGGAAGAAGGAAAAAATTGTTCATTCACAAAATTTGTACTGACAATAAGGAATGGGTTCAGGGTGATGACAACATTGCTAAAACTGCTTGTACACACTTTCAACATATCTTTTCTGGTCATGAGAATAGAATTGTTGAAGGTATTTTACAATGTATTCCAAGAATGATCACACCTGAGCAAAATCAAAAACTTCAAGGCATGCCTACAATGGAGGAGCTACAGCAGGTAGTCTATTCTATGAATCTTAATTCAGCTCCAGGTCCGGATGGTTTTGGTGGAAAACTTTACCAAGTATGCTGGGACATCATTAAACATGATATTCTTGAGGCTGTGAAGTCCTTCTTTTGTGGTTCCATCATGCCTAAATTCATGTCACATGCTTGTTTGGTCCTTCTTCCTAAAGTTGAGCATCCTAACAAGTTCAATGAATTTAGACCTATCAGCTTAAGTAACTTCACAAACAAGATCATCTCCAAGCTCCTATGCCTCAGACTGGCTCCAATACTTCCTCTTCTTATTTCGGAAAATCAATCAGGGTTTGTTAGAGGAAGGAGCATTTCTGAAAATATCATGTTGGCTCAGGAAATTAATCATGGCATTAAAAAGGCTAATGAAGGAGACAATGTTGTGATCAAGTTTGATATGGCAAAAGCTTATGACAGGGTTTCGTGGTCTTTCACTTGCTTAGTTCCGAGGAAAATGGGATTTGGGGAAACCTTCATTGATCTTGTATGGAGAGTTATGAGCAATAATTGGTACTCGGTTATTATTAATGGTACAAGGCATGGGTTCTATCACTCCACCAGAGGTCTCAAGCAAGGAGATCTGTTATCACCTGCCCTATTTATTTTAGGTGCAGAGTTCTTTCGAGAAGACTTAATCTCCTTTATCAAAATCCGGGTTACAAAGGTTTCCAAATGGAGATTAGGGGACCAGAAATTAATCACTTGAGCTTTGAGGATGATATAATTATTTTTACTTCTACCACCAGGAGTTCTCTGCAGTTTATTATGGAGACTTTGAATACCTATGAAGAGGTCTCAGATCAGCTCATAAACAAGGCAAAAAGTCATTTCATGGCCCCTACAAACACCCCTTCTGATGTCATTCTACTGATTGAGGAAATTACTGGTTTTTCACAGAAATCCAGTCCTATCACTTACCTGGGGTGCCCTTTATATATTGGAAGGCAAAGAATTATATACTATTCTGAGCTTGTGGCAAAAGTGGTTAAAAAAATCAGCGATTGGCAATCCAGAATTCTCAGTTTTGGAGGCAAGGCTACCCTCATTAAACATGTTCTACAATCAATCCCCATTCACACCATGGCTGCAATATCCCCTCCTAAAACAACCATCAGGTATATTAAGAGGGTTACTGCTGACTTTTTCTGGGGATGGGATAACGAGAAGAGAAAATATCACTGGGCTTCCTGGGAGAATCTTAGTTTTCCTTACGAAGAAGGAGACATTGGAGTCAGACAACTTGAAGATGTATGCACCTCCATGCAATTCAAACAATGGTGGACCTTTAGGAGTAAGAACACTCTGTGGGGGGACTTTTTGAGGGACAAATATTGTCAAAGAGCCCATCCAGTTGGCAAGAAGCTGGATACAGGTCAGTCTTTGGTTTGGAATTACATGATGAAGAATAAAAGCATTATGGAACCCCAAATCACTTGGAGAATTAACTCAGGAACTTGTTCCTTCTGGTGGGATGACTGGACAGGGGAAGGTCCACTGGCATACCAATGTTCTGAGATCAACAGCCTAAACAATACCACAGTTGCTCATTTTCTGCTTGAAGGTAAATGGAATGAGACCCTTGTGAGACAAAGTGTTCCCCCTCTTCTTGTACCAAAAGTTTTGAGCTTCCAATTCCATTACCTGGCAGAAACTGTTGATGTACCAGTTTGGAAGCCTACTGAAAATGGGCTGTTCTCATGTGCTTCAGCTTGGGAATTCGTCAGAAGGAAAAGGGAGAAAAATCAATTTAATGCTAAAATTTGGCACAAGAATGTTTCTTTCAAAATTCCCTTTCTCACCTGGAGGGCCTTGAGATTTAAACTCCCAGCCAATGACAAACTCATATCTTTTGGCAAGGATCCAGCCGACTGTTACTGCTGTCACAGACCAGGCCTGGACAGCATTGATCATATTTTCATGTCTGGTCAAGTTGCCAGTTATAATTGGAGGTTCTTTTCTGCTGCCTTTGGTATCTTTCACAACCATTCTTCTGTGAAAAATCTGTTGATCAACTGGTGGGGGATGGAAGCTAAGAATGAGGTGAAAAAGCTGTTAATTCAATCTCTTCCTCTATTCATCTATTGGAACTTATGGAAAATAGGTGTGCAGTCAAGTATGGGGGCAAACATTCCAACACCTCCAGAGTTATCTTCCTGATTATCAAAGACACTGCCCAGTTCTTATATACTGCTTTCCCCTATATTCATTGGCCTTATAACTGGCATGCAATTTTTAGTAAGATTGAAAACTGCAAGCATGAGATGAAGATCAGGGAAGTTAAATGGGAAAGGCCTCCGGACAGCATCTACAAATTAAACACTGATGGAAGTGCGCTTAATAACCCTGGCAAAATTGGTGGAGGAGGTATATTGAGAGATCATCAAGGTCAAATGGTGTATGCTTTCACCATAGCCCTTGGTATGGGCACCAACAACATGGCAGAAACTCAAGCTGCTGCACATGGACTGTATTGGTGTCTTCAACATGGTTTTAAGAACGTTATTTTAGAGGTTGATTCTGAGTTGCTCGCCAAATGGATTACTCACATCATCAAACCACCTTGGAGGATACAACACCAGGTTCAGGAGTTAAATCAAGCTTACCAACCAGTTAGAGTTTTTTCAATGCAAACACATATACAGAGAAGCAAACAGCACTGCAGATTTCCTGGCCAAGCTCAGTCATAAGTCTGACATAATCCATCATTTCTACATTCAATCCCAACTGCCCACTGTTGCTAGAGGCTGCTATCTTCTTGAAAAAATGGGAATGGCAAATTTTAGGAGGAAGAAATTGAAGAGAATCAAGAAAACACCATGACTGGACACTATTTTATACATAGATGTCTCTATAGAATCTTCTTCCCCCCCCCCTTCAACTTGGCTATGTGCATTTGGTTCATAGCCCCTTTGAATAGGTTAGGTGTTTATTTCTTTTCTTACTATTGTAAGGGGAGAGTCTCCCTTGTCTATGTTTCCTAGATTCTCTGTATCGAGAGGAGTCCTCTCGTTTAGGTGCATTTTATTAGGTTTCACTTTATAGTATGGGGATGAGTTGACTATCCTTAGTAGGAAAGTCGACTCATGAACCAACATAGGATCGAAGGTAAGGTTTGCGTCCCCCTCCTTGTATTATGTTGTTTTGCTTATATATGTTAAGGCCTAGGGCTGTTGCTAAGGCCCTGACCCCCCCAAGGGTCGTTAAACAAAAAAAAAGAAAAAAATCTCTAAACCCTAAACTGTAGGACCTAAAATCTTAACTGTAATCTCTAAACCCTAAACCTTAGGACCAAAACCCTAAAGCCTAAAACCTAACACTAAACTCTAAATCCTAAGCCTTAGTGCATAAACTCTAAACCTTAGGGCCTTAACCCTAAACGCTAAACTCAAGACCTAAAGTCTAAACCATAAATCTTAAACCCTAAACCCTAAACCCTAAATCCTAAACCTTAAGGTTTAAACCCTGAATCTTATAGCATAAACCCTAAACCTTAAGGTTTAAACCCTGAACCTTATACTTTAGGGAATAAACCCTAAACTTTAACCCCTAAACCCTAAACCTTAGAGCCTAAACCTTAAATCCTAAACCATAAACCCTAAACTCTAAAACTTTGGGCTTAAACCCTAAATCCTAAATGCTAAACCTTAGGGCATAAACCCTTAACCATAAATCATAAACCCTAAACCTTAGGGCTTAAACCTAAACCTAACCTTAAACCCTTAACCTTAGGGCCTAAACCCCAAATCCTAAACCCTACACCTTAAGGCATAAACCCTAAACCCAAAACCATTGGGCCAAACCCTAAATCTTATGGCCTAAACCCTAAACACTAAACTCTAAACCTTATGGTCTAGACCCTAAAATTGAAACCCTAAATCCTAAAATCTAAACCTTAGGCCCTATATCATAAACTCTAAACCCTAAACCTTAGGTCCTTAACCCTAAACATTCGGGCCTAAACCCTAAACCTAAATCCTAAGCCCTAAGCCCTGAACCTTAGTGCCTAAACCCTAATTAAGCTTCTTCTTGATCATTCACAGGTAGCATATCTTTATCCAATTCATCTTCATAGTGAACCACTTTTTGCTCTTCCAGAGGATCATGGGCATTATCAGTAATCTCAGGGATTGTGTTGATGGTGCATTTTTCCTTTGAACTAGCTAGTCTTCTTCATTTTTTTTTCTGGGCTAAATATTGCTGTTTTTCCTTCTTTTTTTCCTCCTCAAGAGCTAATTTTTCCTATCTTCTTCTATAAGCTTCTCGTTTCTTATAACTCATCTGCTCTGAAGCTTTATTATTTAGCCATTGTTTTTCAATGGTGTTTCTATATGAGTCCCTTCACCCACCTCATCAGACTGATGTAAAACAACATTAGAGTTCTCTTTATTTTGTTGACCTTCCTACGTAACATTCTGTTGCTGCTGCACCTGACTCATGGTCTGAGTTGCTGCCTGAAAATGACCCCTTGAATCAGCTTCTTTATACACAGGATTCTCTTTTTCTTGTTGAACTAGAGCATTAACCTCAACCCTGCCTGAGTTCACCTTACCCTCATCATCACTGTGACCCAATTCAGACCCCTCCATAGACTCATAATCTAGAGAATCTTCAGCATCAGGGTCTATATCTTCAATCAAAATTGGACTCAGATTCTGAGTGTCATTCTGTGTAGTCATGTTGATCCTGTTGTTGATGTTACCTTGTATCATAGGAGCTTCATAAGTTGTGGTAGCAGGAGCTCTAAGGTCAATCCTAGAGTCATCCATATTAGAACTACCACCCCCCTTTGATTCCCCTTTCTGAAAGTTAGTGATTTTCTCCTGCATACCCCCTTTCACACCTCCAGACTTCTCAGATCCAGATAAAACAACACAATTATTAATGGGGTGGGGTTGATGGAGAATTGAGTTATTACCTTGCTTATTGTTGGCATCCTAGCTTTGCTTGTTATGAAATACTTTTGGGGCAACACTGGGAATGGGGACAGCAACACTGCCATGGGGTTGAGGGGTTGGAAGCATTGAGTCAATACCTTGCTTATTGTTGGCATCCTTGATTTGATAGTCCTGATAAACATTAGGGGCAACATTGGGGTGGGGATTGGAACACTACTATCGGGTTGAGGGGTGGGGAGCATTGAGTCAATACCTTTTTGTTGTTCCTGACTGGTCTGATTCTGATGTGGTACTGGTTTATAACCTGACTTTGTTTGGTTTTTGGTTGATTCCTCTGATTGTTTAAGGATAGCCTCTAAATTTCTTTTTATGTCTGCCATTGGTCTTCTTGCATTTTTTGTTGATACTGATGAGTTCTTGCTAGCTATTCTTTGGTACCTGAAACACTAACAGAAATATTATTCTTAACAGACTGAGATTTAATTAGTAGAGTAATTACCTGAGTGTCATTTGCTTGTGTTGTTTTTGTTTTGTTCTTGTTTGCTGCTTCCACCTCCTCTCTTCTTCTATATTCATTATCTCTCCTCTTGACATTACATGTATGAACCTTATGGCTTATGGCCTTGGTGTTTGCAGTAATCACTATCTTTACTTGTTGGAACCTGTGGAAAAATAGATAGGCATGCAAATATGGAGGAAACAAATCTAATATAAATAGAGTGATATACTTGGTGCTTAAAGACATCAACAACCTCCTACTCATCAACTTTCCTTACATAAAATGGCCATCCAAGTGGCCTAAGTTGATACAGTTTGGAGGAAATTTCTTCCATGATATCAAAATTACTAAGGTAAGTTGGTTTGAGCATGTGGTTAAAATCAACTCTGATGGTAGTGCTTAGACAACCCAGGAAAGATGGGGGGTGGTGGTATTGTTAGAGATGCCCAAGGTGATTTAATCTATGCTTATGCTACTCCACTAGGCCATGGTACCAACAACCAAGCAGAGATTGAAGCTGCTCAATGGGATCTATCTTGGTGTCTAAATAATGGTTTCAACCAGGTGATTTTGGAAGTAGACTCTGAGTTAGTGGTTTACTAGATAAAACAGCAAGCTGCTCCACCTTAGAATTTGCAGCATGCTGTAGCTAACCTTGATCCGACAAGAGTGAGATGCCAAATTTTAGAAAAACTCAAATTCTCTAGAATACCTTGAAACCTGGCCTAAGATCATTTTTAGTACTCCCTTTGTTTCAATTTGTTGGTCTTACCTTCCTTTTTAGGCTTTTTAAAAAAGAATGCCTCTTTCCTAATTTGAAAACTCCTTAATTTCATTATCCCGCATGGAATGTTTGTGACCAGAAAATCAAAGAACATTTCGGTACAGTATACAGTTTTAGTTTTAAGACTACAAAATTCAAAAGTACTCTGTACTTTCTTAAACTTTGTGTCAATTCAAACAAAGATAAACAAATTGAAACTGAGGGAGTAACAACCTTTGATCATTTTTAGTATCTACTATACATGCAAGATTACGATATTCCATTACCAGCAAGAAGACACATTCAAACATGCAGTTGCACTGACTAAAAACAGTAAATTCAGGCATCTCTCTCTCTCTCACTCACACACACACTATCAGATAAAAAAAGGAGCTTACTTTTGTAATGTTGATAGAAGTAGATTTAGACTCCTCATTGAGCACAATGTGAATGAGGAAGAAAGTGTATATTTGGAAAGCATTTCGATATGATGCAACTCGATCAGCAAGCGAACACTCATCCTCCTCACTGTCATTCTTCTCTTCATCAGCATTTCCATCCTTCTGCTGAGACACCCTCCAGAGAGAATCCATAGTAGGGAGCAGAACACTGAGATTGGACCTAAGTGACTCCACAAGATTGAGCTTACAGCCAGGAGTAAGGCAAGGAAACTCCTTCATTAACGAATACACAAGATCGAACACATCCTGCTCCTCCACGCAGAATAGCTCTTTGTCAGATAAGTCAAAGGAGACACATGTTTAATTGCAAAACAAAAAACAACAAATTTACAGAAATGAGTTGGAAAAATAAAAAAAGAATGACAACCCAGATGGAAAATTCAAAAAGAAAACAACAAAAAAGAGAACCCAGATGGAAAAATGGCAAGGAATGTGAACCAAGTAGGAAAATCGAAAAAAAGAAAGAGAACCCACATGGAGAATTTCAAAAGAGAAGGCAGATTCGAGGAGAATGAAGTTCTAAATTGCCTAAAGCTATGTGCAGCCGATAAGGCTCCTGGTCCAGATGGGTACACAATGGGTTTCTTCATCAAGTGTTGGGATGTACTGAAGAAAGACATCATGGACACATTTCAAAACTTTTATGAGCAAGAAGTCTTCGAGAAGAGTTTCAACGCTACCTTCATTGCACTCATTCCAAAGAAAAAAGGAGCCAACGAGTTAAGGGACTACAGACCAATTAGCCTCATAGGGAGCATTTACAAAATACTCTCCAAAGTTCTCACAGAAAGGTTGAAAGTTGTGATAGACAAACTGGTGGACTCACAGCAAATGGCTTTTATAAAAGGGAGACAAATTATGGATGCAGTGTTGATTGCTAATGAAGCTGTAGATTCCAGGAATAAGCAGAAGAAACCTGGTATTCTATGCAAGCTGGACATAGAAAAAGCATATGATCATGTGAATTGGAAGTACCTTCTGAAGATTTTAGAGATGATGGGATTTGGACAAAAATGGTTGAACTGGATTAGCTTCTGCATTTCTACAGTTAGCTTCTCTGTTCTGATTAATGGGTCCCTGCAGGTTTTTTTCAAACTCAAAGAGGACTCAGGCAGGGTGATCCATTGTCCCCTTTCTTGTTCTTAATTACTATGGAGGGGCTGAATAATATGCTCAAGACAGCAAATATGAGAGGATGGGTAAAAGGTTTTGATGTGGCTAGAGAAAATACAGAAAGCTTGGAAGTGACACGTCTTCAGTATGCAGATGATACACTTGATTTTTTGTGGAGCTGAGGAATACCAACTGAAATACTTAAGGGTGATCCTGGTGCTGTTTGAAGGGGTATCCGGGTTACACATTAACTGGATAAAAAGTTCTATGTATACTATCAATGAGGTCAACAACATAGACTTGTTAGCTTCAATCCTAGGGGATAAAGTAGGTACTCTACCTACAACATATTTGGGTATGCCATTGGGAGCAAAATCCAAGTCCTTAGAAATTTGGAATGGTGTGATAGAGAAGTGTGAGAAGACGCTGGCCAGATGGAAAACTCAGTACTTGTCAAGAGGGGGAAGACTGGACCCCTCATTAACTCAGTCATAGATGCTCTCCCAACTTACATGTTGTCTCTATTTCCCATCCCACCAGGGATAACTAAAAGACTAGACAGCATAAGAAGGAAGTTCTAGTGGCAAGGAAACAAAGAGAATAGAGGCCTTCATCTAGTTAAATTGAATGCAGAGACAGTTGAAAAGAAGAATGGTGGTCTGGGAATAAAGAATATGGAGCTACATGGCAAAGCACTCTTAATGAAGTGCTTGTGGAAATACTCAAATGAAAACCAAACACTTTGGAGAAGAGTGATAGGTGCCAAATATGAGAATGAAGATAGTTGGATGACTAAGATTGTGACCACACTTTATGGGACCAGTTTATGGAGATCCATAAGAGCCTTATGGGAGGAAGTTAAACCCAAATTCAAGATGAAAGTGGGGAATGGGAACAAGATCAAATTCTGGAAGGATGAATGGCATGAGAAAGGTAACTTGGAAACTCTTTTCCCTGATATTTACAATCTGGCAATGTTCCAACAAAGAACTATTGCAGAACTATGGACACCACAAGGGTGGAATTTCATCTTCAGGAGATAACCAAATGACTGGGAAGTGATGAGTTTGGCAGAATTCCTCAACATGGTTGGACACTTTACTGGACTTCATGCATATGAGGATATGCTTTGGTGGAAAGGCAACAATAGAGGAGAGTTCAAAGTGTCTAGAGTGCATTTGTATATAAGGTTTGAGTACAACTCATGTACTTTTGTGATATAATACAACGTTACCATTTTACAAAAAGAATTTCAAAAGAGATTGAAAATTTGGTCTTGGGAGTTTCGGTAAGGTGAAAACCCAAGATGGGAAATACATACGATGAATTCTTCCAATTCAGAAGGACGAAGAGCACTAACTAAAGTGGGATTTTGAATTGAGGGGTGACTGCAATCTGAGTCTTCCTCTTCAAGAGGGCCTAAACATTTTTGGAAATATGAAAGATTGAGCCATTTAAGAGTAAGGTTTGAAGATTTCTATAGCGTAAAATGGTGGGAATTTCCTGATCTGATTTTGAATAAGCATAAAGCGATAAAGAAGGGAGGCGGGGTGGGGGTGGGGAGTAAAGTTTGAAATGGGAAATGTGGGTTTCTTTAAGCGCATTAACGAAGGGTACTTTCCCTGCCAGAAATTGCATTTTCAGCTCTTGACATCTTTTTGCCTCAAGTTCACTTGGTTTCTTCAAATATCTCCTAAATCAACTCTCCATTTCATTTTCCTGTAAATATGGAAAAAAAAACACATTAAAAGCACAAATTCTAAACTTAAGTAAGCCAAAATAACTACAAAAAGTGCCTCAAATGAGTGGAAATCCACCACTCATCGACACCACCGACTTAAAAACTTTGTTTGTCCTCAAGTAAAGAAAATCAAAAACACAAGAGGCTCTTATTTCAAAACACACCACAACTCAATTTCCCTTTCTCAATCAAGCACAAAGGTAATGACTTCGGTTGGTACTAACAAATAGTCCTCAGAAAAGAAATCCTCTCATTCTCATGAAACATTTTCAAAAACCAAGAATCATTTAAGTGATGGTACTAGCAAATATTCCACATGCAAACTTTTCACAAAAGAAATCCTCTAATTCTCATGGAACATTTTCAAAAAACAAGAATCATTTAAGTGACAACAACTCAAACCCAAGAAATGACTCAACTCAGTAACTCTTTCACATGCTCCCTTGATTCAATTAGGAATTTTCAAAATCACCACTTTTTCAACTTACATGCCCTCACAAGAAAGAAGTGTCCCAAAACCACACACACATATAAACAAGACAAGGGACAAAGATGCAACACTCACACTCACAAAGAATCATCTCATGCACACAAATGTCACACCATAGGCTTGCCCATATTTTCCATCAACATTGACTCAACTCCATTTGCTTAGAAATCTCAAAGGACTTTGTTAAGCTTGTAATGTAGGCATAGGGAAGGTTAGGATATCATTAAGGTATAAGTGACTACACCCTCCTTGAACACTACACAACTCATCATTTCCAACTTTCTCCACTTCTCTTCACCATGCACATTCCACACTACTTTTAATTTTTCTTTTCTTATTTCCACTCTAGATGCCCCACATGCAACCATTTTCAACTTTTGGAGAATTCAAGCCTCATTTATTCATTTTCTTTCTTTCTTTCTTTTTCAAAGTTTTTTCTTTCTTTATGATTTCCCATCCATTCTTCAATTTCTCTCCTTTTTTTTTTCTTTTTTTTTATATCAAACCATCATTTCGTAAGCATCCCTTCAATGAATTTCCGATAACACCCCAACTTAGGCTTTTAGCCTCAACTTTCAGAACCTCAAGTTCAAGGAGGGAAGGGTTCAAAAGAGGGTTACTTTTTCAAAAAGGATAAGGCTTGTAATGTGGTTGCCAATAAAAAGGATTAGGCTCAAAGGGGACAAACTAAGGGAATATATTTAGTACAAAGGTGGGATTTTTAGGCCATGTGGACTTCAAGAACATCAAAGAAAGCCTAAGATCATTTCTCAAACCAAACTCAATCAAGACCAACATTTCAAGACCAACCGGGCAAGTTCTAGGTGACAAAAGCAAACCCAAGGCATTATTCAACAACTCACCACACATGGCCTGCAAATCAATCAAGATGGTTCAAAATCTTACTTCCTTTTAAAAATACAAATAGTATTGAACATTTTAACTGGTAACGAATCAAAAGTCACAAAAAGAGTGGTAAGAGTTGTCACAAAATCATTCATAACATGATCAACCTTTTAAAAATTGAGAGGTATGCTCAACGCTATTCACATGAATGACTATGCTCTTAGTACCAACCAAGTCAAAACCTTCCCAAAAATATGATGATGTTGCTCTTAAGAAAGTCGTCAACCAATCCATTATCAGGCAACCTCATGCATCTATTCGGGAACAGCTACTCAGAATTTGCCACAATCAACGCCAATCAAACACTCACAAGCAATCGACAATTTACACTTAAGAAAGTCAACACTCTCTATCCATTATCGGGCATCGTCAATCTAAATCTTATTATCAAAACAAAAACAAAGAAGCTACAACCTACAAATCAAAAACTAAAATAGACCAATCCAACACAATATCAACAAAAACATCCACAATATCAAATCCCGACAAGGGCACACCAATCCATAACAAAGAAAGTAAAGTATGCCCGACAAGGGCACAATCATTGTATGCAAAAACAATCAACTAAATGACTACAAGGGAGGCACCCCCAACTGAAAATGAGATTGTGTCCTCACAGTCAAAATATTAAAAGAGAATACGAGGGACTCCCTGAACTGCATCACTCTCAGCTGGAGCCGGTAGGAAATGTGAGGTCCTCCTCATCCGAAGCACTACTACCACATAAGCTCGTAAGCTTTCCCTTTATAAATGCTACAGAGGAGCAAACCATCAGAAAGCGGGAGGAAAAGAAGTCGCACTCTGATCAAGGTTCCAGCACAAAACAAATCGCACATCAGGTCTCACAAAGGCAGCAAGAAAATGCAAGCAAGATGGGTAACACAATGCTACAAACACATCATCAACAACACCATGGTAGTGGCAAATCAGGTCCTCGATATAGTGGGGAAGGAAGAGAGAAAACACAACAGATGCAAGGTCCTCAAGATAATGAAATCAATAACAGTAGTAGTCCTCAAGATCAAATACTGAATAATGAAGCTGCAGCCGTGACAATATTTGAGAATAACAAACCTGTAGCAGATGCGGAGCAAGTCGAGAAAGAGGCCCTAGCATTGGCAGAGTTCCATGAACCACTTCAAGTGGATTTTACTAGTGTTGGGGTAGTAGGTGATGATTCTGATATGATTGCAAGGTACCCTTGTGTCCCAGAAACAATTGTTGATTAAGACTAATGATCAACACAAGGATATTGTACCTGCAACAAAAGCACAATTAGAATTGGCCCAGAAGCAAGCTTCTCCTGTGCAAGTACTACATGAAATTGTTTCTCATCAGCTAACAGGTATCACAGAAGTTACAGAAGTTACAGTACAGATAAATAATCAGGAAAAAGATGTAAAAAGAGAAGATAGAGAGAAAAGAGAGGGACATCAATCAGTTGGTGAAGGATCCTGATTTATCTCCACATGCATTCTCAAAAGGTACCCTTCGGGGTGGCCCAATGATTTGGGCTTGGGACTTCCATGTTGGAGGTCTCAAGTTCGAAACCCCGGGTTTGCCTTCTGGATCGAGCTCGTCGCACTGGGCTTGCCTAGTGCGGGTTACCTCTCCTATGTGGTTTGCGAGCTATTGCATAGGAGCGGGGGTTTTACCCTGTGCGCACCTAAAGGGTAGCGGCTACGGGTTTCCTTTGTTATCAAAAAAAAAAAAAAAGGTAAAAAGTGCAAGGCCAAAGTTGATAGTAAACCTACAAGGACACTTCCTAGGAGTGGAAAATCAAGTATTAATGAATCTAAAAGCTTTATTTTGAAACATTAGATCTGTGAAATCCCAACATTCTTTTCACAGAGTGCAAATGCTACACCGACATAATGGTTTTTCCATTATTGCATTGATGGAACCTTTTCAATATACTAGGCATATACAAAATTATAAGAAGAGATTGGGCATGCATTTTGCAAACTATAATCAAAATGGAAAAAATTGGGTTTTTGTACAGGAATAATTCATGTAGAAGTACTGGCAGATTCAGAGGAACAACTCACTATTCAGCTTTCTTTCCCAAGTAATTACCACTACGGTATATGCTAAGTGTGAAGTTACTAAGAGATTCCAGTTGTGGATTGATATTTACCTCTTGAGTCAGAACATGAGACTTCCCTGGCTTGTTGGTGGGGATTTCAATGCGATTATGAATGATGAGGAGAAGATTGGAGGACTTTCTGTATATTCAACTGAATATAAGGAATTTTCTTATTGCATTAATTCGTGTGATCTTTTTGATATTAATTTCAAAGGTATCCCTTTTACATGGTGAAATGGGAGAATAGATGATGCTTGTATTTTCAAAAGGCTGGACAGGATTGTTCTTAATCAAACTTTTCTGGGCCTTATGGGATGTGTAGAATTGGATCATCTGGCTAGAGTTGGATCTGATCATGCTCCTTTGCTAATATCTCATAATTAGGTTTTATTACTCTATTTTTAGATATTTTAATTATATTTAGGTGAATCCCCACACCTGTATCCATACATGGATCCATATCCCCGAATCTTAAAAATTAGATCATGAAGGATTCGACCTCTTGATCCGCACCCGAGTCCGAGCAACTTAGTGTGAAACAGTTGAGGTCACAACGAAGGTGGAATGACAATTTGTTAAATCATCTTTTTCCGGAGGAGGTGTGTAATCACATTATTGAGAAAGTTGGATATGGAGAGGATACAGATGAGTGGGACAAGCTATGGTGGATGGCACATAGCTCAGGAAAATTCAATGTTAGTAGTGCTTGGGAGATTTTGAGAAATACAAGTAACAGGAAGAATTCAAGTTCATTTGGAAAAGGAATTCCTTTTAAAGTCTCTTTTTTCATATGGAGGTTATGGAAAAAGAAGCTCCCAATTGGGGAATTTCTAATAAGAATAGCCCTGGTAGATGATGTAAGGTGTTGTTGTTGTGAAACATTAGCCAAAGAATCCTACGAGCATCTTTTTATTACTTGTCCCGTAGCTACCACTTTGTGGAAAACTTTTGCAGCAGCAGCAGGTTTGCGAGGCCTTTTCCCACATCAGAAAGACACCATGTTTTATGCTACATGTTGTGTCAAACTCTGACCACTTTTTAATGCTGTCCCTACTTTTATAATGTGGCAAATTTGGAAGAGGAGGAATATGATAAGGCATGGTGGTAAGACATCTGTGCAAGGTATGATGATGGAGATAAATAGGAACCTTCACTACTTGGCAATTACAAGGTATCCTTGGTTGAGGAACTTCGCTGATAGTTGACCTCTGATAGTTAAATTCTTTGAAGCCTATACCCCATTAATTGAATGTAAAGTGGTGAAGTGGAAACTAACTAACGAAGGTGTCTAAAGTGCAATTCAGATGAAGCTTCAAAAGGAAATCCGGGACCTAGTGCAAGTGCTTTCTACATTAGAAATGATGCAGGAGAGTTTATATTTGCTGAAGCTAAAAGCTTGGAAAGTGCTACCAGTTTAGAGGCAGAAGTAGTGGCGTTGAGAAGTGGACTGGAATTTTGTATTTTAAACAAGGGAAAAGGGTCTGATATACCCCTCAACTTTGTCATTTGGAGCTGATATGCCCCTGTTATGAAAGTGGCTCATATATACCCTTACCATTATACAAACGGCTCACATATACCCCTACCGTTACAAAATGAGCTCACATATACCCTTCATTTAACGGGAGTGAAAAAATTAGTTTTAAATTTATATATTTAACCTTAATTTTTTTTTAAATCATTTAGGTGTATATATGATCCTTCTAGCAAAGTTCAAGGTATATTCTAATCTTTTTCATACATAAATTATTTTTTTGACTTCTTTGATTATCATTATTTGAGTTTCTTATTCTTATTTTATTTTTTTCTTTTATTCCTTAATGTAAGAAAAAAATTTAAAACAATTTTTTTTTGCTATATTATAATTTAAAATTATTTTTTGGCTATATTGTAATTTAGTTTTTGTATTTGGAAAAAAAATTGGGTCATCTATAATAAATTTTACAAGAATATTAGTGAAACATAAAAAAATTTGACCATCAAAATAATGAATCTAAATTAGTCATTGAAACAAAAAAAAAAGTCAAAAAAATATATGTTTGAGGAGGAATAAGTATACCCATATGGGATTATATTTTGTTTAAAAATTTTATTAAAAAATTAAACTAAAATTAATTTTTTCACTTCCGTTAGAGAAAAAGGTATATATGAGCTATTTCTATACCAGTAGGGGTATATATGAGTCACTTTCATAACGAGGGGTATATCAGCTCTTAATGACAAAGTTGAGGAGTATATCAGGCCCTTTTCCCTTTAAACAATTTGCTGCCTGTTATCTTTGAAACTGATTCTTTCACAATCAAACAGATACTAGATGGAATATGGGAAGTCCCATGTAACATGCTTGTGAAATCAAGATGATAAGCAGATTAAGGGCTCATAGAGATGTGGAAATCGAGCATACACTAAGGGAGGGCAACATGGTAGTGGATGTTTTTTGCTAATCAAGTTTTCTGTTTTGTAGGTACTCAAAGATTAACATATAATTCAATACAAGAAGTCCCAAATGAAGGAACAGCTATAATAAACATTGACGGGAATCAAATTCCCAATATAAGGCTCACAAGATGTCAAAATGAGAACTTCAGAATGCTACAATAACGATATTAACTGTAAGGGCTCACAACAATCACAAAGATTTTCACTGGAAGAGAAACAGACTTACTAGATCGTGTGTGAAAGTTGCAATTGGATCTAAATTTTTCTCTCCTCTTTGGCAGTGGTATTAATTCTCTGTGAGCTCAACCTGCCGAGAAAGGGAATTACTTAGAAATGATTTCAATTTACAGTGTCACGAAATTCAGTTTTGTTCAATTAAAGATTCAACCCAGAACACAATTTAAGATTCAAGATTTAACACAGAAGCACAATTCAACATCAGACCCAGCTACACATTGAATCTGAAGTCATAAACAATCCATTAATTATCATAAGAATGGCTACCCCAATCCAAGATTCCAGACGAGTTGAATTAAAGTTGGGAAAAAAACATCTGGGTTAGGAAACAGCACCCAAAAGAACAAGAAAATCGAGATTATGGATTTGAGGAAAAGGGAAAATGGGTAGCATCAGCTTATCATAAGAATGACAAAAAACAAAGAGCAAAGAAAAACTTTATATGTATAACCCCTCAACAGGGAAAGGGCCGTCTTGAACATCCTCGATTTCATCATTTTGGTCTTGAATACCTTCTGATTCTTGTGCTGCCGCTCCATTGCTAATCTTCTTGATGCTACTTGAGAGAAACAGATGATTGAAAGAGATGGAAGAATGGAGGCAAAAGGAAATATTCAAAAGCGCGATGATCCTCTTTATATATCTCCAACTCTCTTGCCCAAATGACTTTACAGCTTTTTTATCAGTATCTACTCTTAAATGTAAAATTCTAAAAAAAAACCATCATTTAAATTTTATATCGATTTTTGAAAGAAAATTGTAGTGAAGGATAAACTATTTATATAAGTTACTACCACGTTATGTTTTGTTAACAGCTACTACCTCCTCTACATTGTTTTTAAATTATTTGGATGAATAAAAGAACAAATGATCCGTATAAATTAAAGAGATAAGCATTAAGTTCTAGTTCCCTCCGCCTTAAATATTTTCAAAATGAGAATCTTGTAAATGAAACATGAAATGGTAATAACTGAATGAACAGACAATAGACTTGGAGAAAACTACCTTTAGTAATATCAGATTCACCAATTTCCTCTTCTTCTTTTACAGTCACAGTGATGCTCTCCGAGCTCTCCACTTTCTGTTGATGGCTTTGAGCATTTTTGGCAGTAAGTTCTTGTTCCTTCCTCTCAATGTCGAATTTATTCAACTTTTCTTCAAACTCCTCAATGCATGATTCGAGTTCAGGTTTAGCAAACTTCTTCCCCTAAATGAAGACATTCAAATAGGCAGATAAAGTTCACTTGGTTTCTTCAAGTGCGTTAGCAAAGGGTACTTTCCCTGCCAGAAATTGCATTTTCAGCTCTTGACCTCTTTTTGCGTCAAGTTCACTTGGTTTCTTCAAATATCTCCTAAATCAACTCTCCATTTCATTTTCCTACAAATATGAAAAAAACCCATATTAAAAGCACCAATTCTAAACTAAAGCAAGCCAAAATAACTACGAAACGAGCCTCAAATGAGTGGGAATCCACCACTCATCAACAACCCCGACTTAGAAACTTTGTTTGTCCTCAAGTAAAGAAAATCAAAAACACAAAGGTTCTTATTTCAAAACACACGACAAATCAATTTCCCTTTCTCAATGAAGCACAAAGGTAATGGCTTTGGTTGGTACTAACAAATAGTCCACATGCAAAATTTTCACAAAAGAAATCCCTCTCATTCTCATGAAACATTTTCAAAAACCAAGAATCATTTAAGTGACAACAACTCAAACTCAAGAAATGACTCAACTCATTAACTCTTTCACATGCTCACTTGACTCAATTAGGAATTTTCAAAATCACCACTTTTTCAACTTACATGCCCTCACAAAAAGAAGTGTCCCAAAACCCCACACACATATAAACAAGACAAGGGACAAAGATGCAA
>NW_006239157.1:1044764-1050749 GCF_000226075.1 Solanum tuberosum
AAGGGTTCAAAAGAGGGTTACTTTTTCAAAAAGAATAAGGCTTGTAATGTGGTTGCCAAAAAAAGGATCGGGTTCAAAGGGGACAACTAAGGATATATTTAGTACAAAGGTGGGATTTTTAGGCCAAGTGGACTTCAAGAACATCAAAGAAAGCCTAAGATCATTTCTCCAACCAAGCTCAATCAAGACCAACCGGGCAAGTTCTAGGTGACAAAAGCAAACACAAGGCATTATTCAACAACTCACAACACATGGCCTGCAAATCAATCAATATGGTTCAAAATCTTACTTCCTTATCAAAATACAAGTAGCATTGAACATTTTTAACCACTAAAGAATCAAAAGTCACAAAAAGAGTTGTAAGAGTTGTCACAAAATCATTCATGACATGCTCAACCTTTTAAAAATAGAGAGGTATGCTCAACACTATTCACATGCATGACTATGCTCTTAGTACCAACCAAGTCAAAACCTTCCCAAAAAGACGACGATTTTGCCCCGAAGAAAGTTGTCAACCAATCCATCATCAGGCAACCTCATGCATCTATTTAGGAACAGCTACTCAGACTTCGCCACAATCAACGCCAATCAAACACTCACAAGCAATCAACGATTTACCCTTAAGAAAGTTATCACTCTCTATCCATCATCTGGCATCGTCAATCCAAATCTTATTATCAAAACAAAAACCAAGAAGCTACAAACTACAAATCAAAAACTAAAATAGACCAATCCAACACAATATCAACAGACACATCCACAATATCAGGACAAGGGCACACCAATCCATAACAAAGAAAGAAAAGTATGCCCGATAAGGGCACAAACACTGTATGCAGAAACAATCAACAAAATTACAACAAGGGAGGCACCCCCAACTGAAAATGAGATTGTGTTCTCACAGTCAAAATATCAAAAGAGAATACGAGGGACTCCCTGAACTGCATCACTATGAGCTCGAGCCAGTAGAAAATGTGAGGTCCTTCTCATCTGAAGCATTGCTACCACATAAGCTCCTACGCTTTCCCTTTATAGATGCTACAGAGGAGGAAACCATCAGAAAACGGGATGAAAAGAAGTCATACTCTGATCAAAGATCCAGCAAAAAACAAATAGCACATCGGTGTGTAATCACATTATTGAGAAAATTGGATGTGGAAAGGATACAAATGAATAGGACAAGTTGGTGGATGGCACACAACTCAGGAAAATTCAATGTTAATAGTGCTTGGGAGATTTTGAGAAATGCAAGTAACAGGAAGAATTCAAGTTCATTTGGGAAAAAGGAATTCCTAAAGTCTCTTTTTTCATATGGAGGTTATGGAAAAAGAAGCTTCCAATTGGGGAATTTCTAATACGAATAGCCCTGGTAGATGATGTAAGGTGTTGTGAAACATTAGCCAAAGAATCCTACGAGCATCTTTTTATTACTTGTCAAGTAGCTACCACTTTGTGGAAAACTTTTGCAGCAGCAGAAGGTTTGTGAGGCCCTTTCCCACATCCGAAAGACACCATGTTTAAATGGTGGAATGCTACATGTTCTGTCAAACTCAGACCACGTTCTAATGCTGTCCCTACTTTTATAATGTGGCAAATTTGGAAGAGGAGGAATGTGATAAAGCACGGTGGTAAGATGTCTGTGCAAGGTATGATGATGGAGATAAATAGGAACCTTCACTACTTGGCAATTACAAGGTATCCTTGGTTGAGGAACATCCCTGATAGTTTGCGTCTGATAGTGAAATTCTTTGAAGCCTATACCCCATTAATTGAATGTAAAGTGGTGAAGTGGAAACTACCTAACGAAGGTGTCTATAAGTGCAATTCAGATGGAGCTTCAAAAGGAAATCCGGGACCTAGTGCAAGTGCTTTCTGCATTAGAAATGATGCAGGAGAGTTTATATTTGCTGAAGTTAAAAGCTTGGAAAGTGCTACCAGTTTAGAGGTAGAAGTAGTGGTGTTGAGAAGTGGACTGGAATTTTTGTATTTAAAATAATTTGCTGCCTGTTATCCTTGAAACTGATTCTTTCACAGTCAAACAGACACAAGATGGAATATGGGAAGCCCCATGTAACATGGCTTGTGAAATCAAGATGATAAACAGATTAAGGGCTCATAGAGATGTAGAAATCGAGCATACACTAAGGGAAGGCAACATGCTAGCGGATTTTTTTTGCTAATCAAGTTTTCTGTTTTGTAGGTACTCAAAGATTGACATATAATTCAATACAAGAAGTCCAAAATGAAGGAAAAGCTCTAATAAACATGGATCGGAATGAAATTCCCAATATACGGCTAACAGGATGTCAAAATGAGAACTTCAGAATGCTATAATAACGATATTATGCTAGAAACTGTAAGGGCTCGCAACAATCACAAAGATTTTCACTGGAAGAGAAACAGACTTACTAGATCGTGTGTGAAAGTTGCAATTGGATCTGAATTTTTCTCTCCTCTTTGGCAGTGGTATTAGTTCTCTGTGAGCTCAACCTGCCGAGAAAGGGAATTACTCTGAAATGATTTCAATGTACAGCGTCACGAAATTCAGTTTTGTACAATTAAAGATTCAACCAAGAACACAATTTAAGATTCAAGATTTAACACAGAAGCACAATTCAAGATCAGACCCAGCTACACATTGAATCTGAAGTCATAAGCAATCATTAACTATGGCGATTCCAGACGAGTTGAATTAAAGTTGGAAAAAAAAACATCTGGGTTAGGAACGACACCCAAAAAAACAAGAAAATCGAGATTTTGGATTAGAGGAAAAGGGAAAATGGGTGAAGGTAAAATGCATCAGGTTATCATAAGAATGAAATAAAACAAAGAGCAAAGCAAAACTTTATATGTATAACCCCTCAATTCAAGAACGAAAAGGGGAAATTGTATCTTCTTTAAAAGGCAAACGACACCCAAAACCTCCATTGCAAATCTTCTTGAAAAGGAAAACGACACCCAAAACCTCCATTGCTTATCTTCTTTAAAAGGCAAACGACACCCAAAACCTCCATTGCAAATCTTCTTGAAAAGGAAAACGACACCCAAAACCTCCATTGCTTATCTTCTTTAAAAGGCAAACGACACCCAAAACCTCCATTGCAAATCTTCTTGAAAAGGAAAACGACACCCAAAACCTCCATTGCTTATCTTCTTTAAAAGGCAAACGACACCCAAAACCTCCATTGCAAATCTTCTTGAAAAGGAAAACGACACCCCCAAACCTCCATTGCTTATCTTCTTGATGCTACTGAGAGTAACAGATGATCCAAAGAGATGGAAGAATGGAGGCAAAAGGAAAATATTTTCAAAACGCAAGCGTGATGAGCCGTTACACTTCTGCTCCTCTTCGCTTAATTGACAAAACAAATAAAAACTAAATCCTGCTAAATGGAACTAATAAATAAATAATATACTCAATATTGTTATTTTTTTCTACATATATTTTAACACATGCACCAAAATAAATAAATAGTAATAATATAGGGGTGATTAGGGTTGGACATTCGGTCGGGTCGGTTTATGATATTCGGTTCAGTTTTTTGGTTTTCGATTTGGCTCGATTTTCGCAATTTAAACTCGTTTTTTTTTTCGGTTTATGAGATTACATTAGATATGTTGGTATGAACAAATAAACCTCCTTGTAAAATTTCAAATAAGGTGTGATTTGATCTCTGATAGAACATACACAATAATTAGATGATTTTTAAAAATTTAGGACCTCATTACTTGTTATACATCTTTAGATTTAGATGTTATACGCTCACTTTCAGTTAAAACATTTCCAAATAAGCATACAAGGTCTCTGTCTCTGAATGTGAGAGACGAGAGTGGTCGACAAGTGGTTTGTGCGAGTCATGACGACAGCGATGGCGACGACCTATGGTGTGCATAAGTCACACGATAACAACAATGGATAACAGAGATGAGCGGATTGTGGAGAGGTTAATGGTTAGGACTTAGGAATTTCAATTTTAATTTTGGATTAATTTTAAATTGGGTTAATTTTAATGGGTTGTGGGCAGTAGCCATTTGGGGGAGTCCAGGGCTCAAGGCATGAGTTCATGTAAGTAAATTACATTTCAATTTTATGGTTTAACCAAATTAAATTATTAGAAACTCAAAAATCGAACCGAAAAAACTAAAATTTCAATACTTTAAATCGAAACCGACCAATCAAATTGAAATCGAAATTTAAAAAAATTCAGTTCGATCAATTTTTTCGATTTGAACCGAAATATGTCAAGCCCTAGTGATGATGTACAATAACTTATTGTACATATATTAGTGATGAAAACTTGAATAGATACACAATTATACTAGATGTCCCTCAAAGTGTGTCATCTTGGTTTTTTGTCTCTCGTAGAAAAAGTCTTAAAGACTAGTATTTTTTCTTCAGTATCTCTTTTAAACTTGGCAGCAAAACTTACTTCAGCATTTTAACTAAACAGGCATTTAAATACCTCTGAACAACTTTCAAGTTAATTAAATTACACCCTAAGGGGTGACGTGACAGAGTGAGTTGACTCACTCTCCTAAATGTGCGTGAAGATATTAAAAAAAATTAAATTTATAAAATCATACGCATGTCATTTTCTATCGGTCAATATATAATTAGTATTTTAAATATTATTTTATTGATATATTAACTTTTTTTAAAATATGTGAATTTTTTTTATGGTTCTTTATTTTGTTATCTTCCCCAATATAGCTTCTTCTCCATTGAAGCATCACCGCTTCCTTCATCTTCATCTTCATCTTCAACTTTGTTCACTACTTCCATTTTTACCAATCCTTTAGTAATCCATAAAAATCCAACACCAATATCTTTTATTGACGTCAATTTCACAAATATAACAATTTACATAAATTTTGAATGACCTGTTTTTATTTTTATTTTTAATTTCCACAAGACAAATTCGAGGTGGGGGAGAGGGGAGGGATTCAAAGAAGAAAGAATGGTATTGTAGTAGTTCTTCTCTAAAGTTATTTTTTTTAAAAATTGAATTTTTTGAGTGATCCGTTTTAATTTTTTAAATTCTCACAAGGCAGATCCAAAGAGGGGAAAGGGAGGGGAGAAGAGAGGAGGAATTCGAAGAAGATAATGTTGTATTGTAATTGTTCATCTCTAAAGCAATTTTTTTTAAAAATAAATTGTGAAGAGGAAGAAAAAAGAGCAGTGAAGGGATAGAAATGATGAAGAAGACAGAAGTGAGGGGAAGGGGAAATAAAAATAAGTCTTTGATTTTAGAAAATGTATTTTTAATTATTTAATTAGTGTAACTTTTTAAAAAGTGTTAAAGAAAAAAATGGTGAATAAACAAAAAGAAATAAATAAAAGTAATGATGTGGTGGTGACTAAGACTGGGCGCCGGACCGGAACGGAACCACCGGACTGGAATGAACCGGTACCGGACCGGAACGGGATAGGTTGACCGGTTTGTTGACCGGTACCGGGATGAACGGACCGGAATTACCAGGACAGATGCTCGGTTTCGTCCCGTCCCACTATATACTGGGATGGAATCGGAACGGATCGGAATGGAACGGGATGGGATAAACGGGATGACACATCTAGATATTTCAAAAAATGATTTAAAAAAAAATCAATTATTTTAAATTTTTGAAATACGAAAATATGAATGTTTTTTTATTTTTCTACGTTTAAAATTAAATTAATAGTTTTGAAATTTATAATGTAATTTTACTTAAGTTTATTTTAAAGATATATTTTTTAATTTTTACTTATTAAGTTTGCAAGTTAAGTTTAATAAAGTTTTTTTAAAAAAAATGTTTTTGAGCTTAAGTTTTCCAGATTTGAATCTTTTGAAGTTTATAAGTTATTACTTATTAATATGTTATAACTTATAAGTTATATTTAAAACTTGTAATTTAAATAACTTAAGTTTGTAATTTTAAAAAATTAAATAAAAATAAGGATAAAACAATGACACAAAGTCACAAATTAAAAAATATCAATCCAAT
>NW_006239158.1:0-170 GCF_000226075.1 Solanum tuberosum
GTGAGGTAACCTTTTCTCACAAATATTTTGTTCTTTATTTTTTATTTTTTTTATAACTTTCTCAAATACAGACATTGTTTTAGAGTCAATACCTTATCATTTGGCCTTTTCAAAAGGACATTTCCATAACATTCAATTTGTTATAGAATTACCCATGATCATAGTCTCAT
>NW_006239158.1:729-45097 GCF_000226075.1 Solanum tuberosum
CCATTGCAGGCGCAAAAATCACTAATTTTATGTCAGTAGTATTTTTTTCCCATTTTTGTCACAACTAGACAAACCACTTAGTATTTAGAATACTAACTAATAAAGATTCAATCTTTATACAACTTGTTTCTAGTTTAACGATGAAGTTTTTATATTCTTCTAATCGTTAACCGAATGAACCTTGAATTCTGATAAAGTTTTAATATTCTTCGAATCAGTTTCACATTCAGACAGAGTAGTAAACCAAAAAGGTTTAATATCCAGAAACCTCAAATACAACATTGTTTCGAGCTAATGATGAAGATTTTTTTTTTTCAATCATTTAGCCTTAATATTCCTGACGAAGATTTTGTACTCTTCAAGTCAAAATATTCATTCAAACAGAGTATTTAACAAATTGGTGAAGTTTCTATATTCTTCAAATCAATGCACAATCTCATTGAAGTTCTTATACTCTTCAAACCAAAGGACTAAAAAAAAATCCAGAAGATTTTAGTCTCCAAAAGTCAAACACAATCAAATTTCACATGGAGTTGAAAACTACAAAAGTTTTTTTTTCTTCCTCTAAATAGAATACATATTAATATTAATAAAGATATATTCTGAGATCATCACATAATGATCATCTATCCTAACATTTATGAAATAAATTTCATAACTTATAAAGGATAGAAAAAGAAAATAATAATCAAGGAAAATAAAGATAGAACCTGATTTTTACTCTCGTTGAATCATATTCTATCCGTCAGCAATAATTCCATGCAAGTCACTTTTCTTGCTAATTTTCTTTCTTTTCTGAGTTTCCATCATATTCCTATTTTACTCAAGAAGACATTTAATTCATAAGAACTAAACTCATGTTCAAATATTGTTAGGAGACAACATCTGTTCATTTACTTCTTCTTATAGTTATATAAAACCAAGAATATAGGAAAAATACTTAAAGTGCACATCTTATTCTTTATGCACAAAATAACTTTTCTCATTGAAAAGAAAACTGAAGGGGTGCAATGCTTGAATGCACTTGGGAAGAAAATAATAATAATCTTACCCATCCAAGGAAAACTTACTACAAAAAATATATACTCGAACATATTAAAGTAGTACTAATTCATCTCAAATCTCTTTTATCATATGATGAAATAATTCTCTTTTTCTTCTTTTTCTTTTCCCATAAAAAGAACACAGAAAATAGAAGTAATTTCCTTACCACAAAAAATACCAACATTAAATTTCTTAAGCTTGTCATCTCCTATATTTGAACATGAGTTTAGTTTCTTGTTGAAATTAAGCGGAACAGGCAGCCCTGTTTCGTGTTTGATTAATAATCCTTTTGTCCCTTGGGTTTGTGATGTTGCTGAAAGCCTTGGCATCCCTAGTGCCATGCTTTGGATACAATCTGCTGCTAGCTTTTCAGCTTATTATCATTATAGTCATAATTTAGTTCCATTTCCTAGTGAAACACAACCTCAAATTGATGTTCAATTACCTTGTATGCCTTTGTTAAAGTATGATGAAATTCCTAGTTTTTTGCACCCTTCAAGTTCATATACTTTCTTGAAAACAGTCATTTTGGGACAATTCAAGAATATATCCAAACTTACCTTTATACTTATGGAAACATTCCAAGAACTTGAACGTGACGTTGTTAATCACCTCTCCGGAATATTTCCTATCAAAACTGTTGGTCCTCTATTCAAATACCCTAAAGAAGTAGCTCCTAATGATGTCCAAGGTGATTTTATGAAGGTGGAAAATTGCATAGATTGGTTTGATACAAAATCAACATCCTCTGTAGTGTACATATCCTTTGGTAGTGTGGTCATGTTAAAAAAAGAACAAGTGGAGGAAATAGCATATGGGTTGTTGAATTCATTGGTGAATTTTTTGTGGGTCATTAGGCCACCTACTAAAGTCCAAAATTTTGATCCAATATTGTTACCTAATGGATTTCTAGAGAAAGTAGGAGATAAGGGGAAAATAGTGCAATGGTGTCCACAAGAACAAGTGTTGTCCCATCCCTCGGTGGCTTGTTTCATGACACACTGTGGATGAAATTCGACTATGAAAGCACTTTCAAGTGGCATGCCCATTTTGGGTTTTCCTCAATGGGGTGACCAAGTCACCGATGCTAAGTACTTAGTCGATGTTTTCAAAACTGGACTTCGATTATCTAGAGGTGTGGCTGAAAATAGAATATTCCGAGGGAAGAAGTGGAGAAATGTGTAAGGGAGGCTACGAATGGGCCAAAGGCGTCGGAGTTAAAAGAGAACGCGTTGAAATGGAAGAAGAAGGCGGAGGAAGCGGTGGCAGAGGGTGGCTCCTCCGAGAGGAACCTGCAAGCTTTTGTGGACTATGTTAGAAGTGTGTGATAGCAACGTAAATCATAGTTTAAAGAATACATAAACAATATACAATTTAATTTGTCTTTTATTTATTGTAACCGCATATTCTTGTCTATTATTCCATTAAATAATTAGAGAACAATGAATCCTTATTAATTAATAATTCTAGTGATTGGATCTCTATGGTGATAAAGAAATAAAGTATTCAAATAAATATCTTTGTCACAACGTATTCATGTTTCATACGTCAGAAGTTAATAATTTTAGATTATCAAAAAATCCGCGTGTCTCATATTGTGGAATTTTTGACCAAACTAAGTCATTATTAAAATCAATTCAAAAAATTCGCATGTCTCATATGATATTTTTTAACACTTTTAACATAAATTTGTTATTGAAAAAAATTAAATGATGGAATTTAAAGTTTTTCTTAAAAAGAAGAGAGAGTTAAGGAAATTATATATATATAATTCCTAATTTTACTATAATTTGATCATTTTTTAAATATTTTTTTTATAATACCTCTATTTATAGGATTACAATATCAAATATCAAATGATATCATGAACATATCAAATGATATCATGAACATGATTATTAATATAATTTAGGAATTATGATCATCAAAAGTCATTAAAGTATGATTAAAAAAGATACTTCAATTTTTATATTAAAAAATTATGAATCAATGAAAGAGTAGTAATTGATATATTCATTTTTGTACAATAATAAAAAATAAATAAAAACAAAAAATGTCGAAAAAAAGATAAATAAGATTCTTGGTCAAAGAGATGTGCTACACCACTTTTCTTTTATCTAGATAATTCTTACTAAAAATATGAAGACTTCAAAGTTCCATATCAATAAACATTTTTTTTTTTTATAAATTATACAATATTTTAAAAATTATGAATTAACTTTACATTCTCATGTTTTATCATAATAGTTATTAAAAGTTGATTTACATGACTACAAAATTATATATACATGTTTTATTGAGTAGCATATATGTATGTGTTGACTTTCTTTTTCAGCTTCTATCTTCAAAAATATCCTGACATAAAAACAAAAGTTAACCTTACAACAACAACAACAAAATATAAAAAAGAAGTTAACTAATCGAATAAAAACTTTAAAGATTTTTTTATTATGAGTTAAAGATAAAGGAAGGATTTTGTTATCAACATAACATAACCTAATGCTCTAAAAACTACAAAAAGAAGAAAAAAAATTCTTTATAAACTACAAAGAGAAGCAAAGAGAAAAAATCAAACATTTTTTCTAAAAAATTGTGATTCATATTATCATGAATTCAAAAATAATAATATTGAATTTATAATTGCAACAGAAAAAAAGTGACAAATATATTAGGCACATGAAATAGTTTTACCTTGTAAAATTGAACTGCACAAAAATGTCTAACAATCTTCATTATAGATCTATCTCCTGCAAAATCAAATCAAAGAAGACAAAAAATTAACCAACAAAAGAGATAAAAGATGAAGAATAAGGAAAAATGTAAAAAAATAATCATCACATATGTCTCAAAATAGGTTTTTATAAGTGTGATTTTAAGATGTCATAAATTTTTATATTAAATTATTTGAGGGTTATGCATATGAAAGGTTAGGAGTTATGAACATTATTAATATTTATTAAGAGTAAAATTTATGTAATTGAAGAGGTATGAAAATAAAATAATTGAAAGAAAAAAAGAAAAAAGCCAAAAAAACACAAAAAAAGAAGAAGATAAATAAGAATCAAGCCCTCAGAGAGTGCCACGTCATTATTTTCATATCCAGCTTTATTATATTATATAGATTCGCGTATCTCATATTGTGTGCGCATTAATGGATGAAATGATGGTAATCTCATAAAGTAAAGTCCGAAGAAGATAAAGAGTATATATAGATGTTATCACTATCTTAGAGGTAGAGAATTGTTTCGATAGACCCTTGACTCAAACAAAAAAAAAAACAGTCCAAACTCCAAAATAATATAGAGAAAGAAATAACAAAAATGAAGACAATCATGACAAAATACTACAGACAACCTGACAAATCATTCTAAACAATAGTCATAACAAGATACAACAATAACCAAAGTGTAAAAAAAAATCACAAATAGTAAGCAAACTCAAAGGATAAGAAAAAGTACAAGAGCAATAATACAACTAATAGTAAAGAGGAATAAGAGAGACAACAATCAACTAACTAACTAACCTCCTACTCAAATATGTGTCCTCCATAACCTCATATCTAAGGTTATGTCGTCGGTAAGCTGAAGTTGCATCATCTGATGTCTAATCACCTATCTCCAATACTTCTTCAGTCTACCTCTACCTGAAACTATAGGTAATCTCTCAGACCTCCACATTGGGGCATTCGCGCATCTCCTTTGCACATGTCTGAATCATCTCAATCTCGATTCCTGCATCTTATCCTCTATGGAGCCACCCCTACTTTGGCTTCATTTTTTATCTTGTCTCTCCTCATTAGCCCACACATCCATCTCAGCATCCTCACTCCGCAACTATCATCTTGTTCTGAACGTAGGAGTTCTTGACTAGACAACACTCTTTTCTATATAATACAATTGATCTATCTATCGCTTTATAAAACTTATTGTCTCTTTAAGTTTTGGTGACACCTTAATATATTTTATATATGTATTGATAATTAAATTTTTTTACACTATCACTGTAGTTTAACTACTATGCCAAGGTAATTAGTTAACATATTTACGGAGATCTACATGTAATAGTGTAAAAGGTTTTTTAAACTACCGTAAGCTTAAGGTTTATTATTTGGTACTTACTTCTTGGCTGCTTCGAGAAAGAAATGGACTTTATGGTGCAAATCATGTTGTAGTGAAAACTACAGCAACGTGTACAAATTGAAGTTAACTAACAACATCATGATGATTTAAACAACTCTATAAATTAATTAACAAATCATAGCTCCATCAAAAGAGTACCTTCTTTCATTATAAAGTTAATACTTTTTTTTTATTGTGATGAAAAAGCTAAACACTTAAATATTTTCTATTTCAACCCTCTTTTACTGCATTATCCTCACTACAATATTTTCCAACTCTTCTCATTTTTTTCCATACCCTTCACAAAGGAAAATGTATCATAAAAGAATATCTTTCATAAATAAATGTCAAACATGTTATAAATTCATTGAATTAGTGGACTATCCATATTCTCAATACATGAACTACTTATATTCATGTATGTGTATTTCCAAGGTTCGATGAACCATTTTAATAAGAATGTATTAATTTATTATGACACTTAATATGGTGACTTTTGGAGTGATTTCTCTACCTATAAATAGGGTTGTTCATTCACCATTGTAAGACACACTTGAAGACATTTGAATAAGATGATCTTTACATTATACTTCTCATACATCTTGTCTATATTATTTATAGTACATTCCTTATATTTTACAACATGTTATCAGCACGAGACTCTAGCTAACTGGGATTGAGTTTTAGTTGCTTTAGCTCATATTTTACTCAGTTCATGTTCTGGTTGATCTCCTTATGAGAATCAAAAAGGAAAATGGTAACTATTGCAATCAAGAATATTATATGCATAAATTAGGTGTGTATTTCTAGAATCTTTTTATGATTTAAAAATAAATTTCATTTGGTACTTTGCAATACAATAGTGTTCGGTCACTAACTTTGACTGGAAATCAAAGGTATATACTACTACTAGTTGAATATTCTCTGCTCCGCGAAATTCTTTAAATAGAAGAAAATATAAATTTTTGGTAGCATCAGTTTAAGTACTGTTTTGACTACACTAATTTTGAGGGTAAATTTAATATTTTTTGTGTTACAATTGTTTATATTGTCGAAGGCATTAGTTGACAGAAGTAATTATATTTTATGAATTTTAAGTTGGGGGAAGTTGCATGAAGAGTTGGGCACTGAACTCACTCTCAACACAACTTTTCATCCATTACTTTGGAGGACATTGGGATAAATCCCTACCTTTGTATGAGTTCTCCTACAACAATAGCTATCACTTCGGCATTGACATGGCATCGTTCGATGCACTTTATGGGAGGGTTGTAGATCGCCCATATGATGGTTTGAGGCTGAATATGTGAAACCTTTGGAGGTGGATTTTGTAAAGGATGCTCAGTTTAAGGTGAGAAGTATCCAAGCTAATTAAGCTTCTAGCCACTCAGGGATGAGTGATGGGTAAATTTGTATTTATTGTAACGACTTGTTCCCGTCATTATGGATAAGCCAATGGGGAAGTAATTTGAGCCAGAAAACTTCTAAGTAGTAACTTGAAAATTTCCAACCTAGGCTAAACTTGGACAAAATCTGAGCTAGGTGATGTATAGGATAATCCGGTAATGGATGGGGGATGTGTTTATGAATTTGATCATTTGAGTGGATAACCAAGATGATAAGAAGCATGTATGGCTTTACGAATCAAATTTGGGCGGGCAAAACTCCCGTTATTAATCTTAGTGTTAAAGGGTAGTTTTAGAACATCAAGGTTTGAGGGCGTGTTGTAAAATAGGGACTTGGAACACAAATTATGAGTGTTTGTCTCCATGCAACCACCCACGACAAGATTATTCCTACCATGGTGAGCCAGTCGTGAGTAAAAATGAAAAAAGTCTCAAAAACGTTATTTTTCTATAAACTTCGTTCTTCAAGAGCAAAAGAGCAACCTAGGACTATTTCTTCTTTTTTTCCCCACTAATTCTTATGCTAAATGTAAGTCAATTACTCCCCTAATTCGTAAATTGATTCTTAGAACTTAGAATACTTGCTATTTATCCTTGGGGGAGGGTTTTGGCTTGAATTTAATGGTGGAAAAAAAGCCGTAGTTGGGTGTTAGGATCATGGAATTGGCCAAGGGTTAGTATTTGGACATAATCTTGGTAAACTAGGCCATTATTATTGATCCTTTGCATCAATTACTTGTTTTAGACTAAGAACAAGCTGAGAGACTCCAGGAAGGGAAAGCTCAAGTTTCTTAAGAGTGTTCATGCTTGGTTCCGAGATAGGTGATGGTTTGATTTCACGTCTGTGTTATATATGTTTGCTAACTCCTCCATTATATTCATGCATGTATGTGAATAGGGGAAGATGAAATGAATCTAATGAAATGACTATTTATGATTCTGTAGCATGCAATGAACCTGTTACCTGAATGTACGATACAAGTGTGTAAATCATTCATTGTGGTGCTGATTGTGTTTGTGATTGTGGTTGATTGGATCGGGTGTCACGTTTCGACACATATTGGATCGGTTGTCACGTTCCGACACACAAACCGTTTAAGTGTGGGTTTCATTTGTCACGACCTAAATTCATAAGTCGTGATGGCACTTATGTTCCCAATCAATAGGTAAGGCAACCCAACATATTTTACCAATTTTAACTAACTAATGAGGTAAAAGGTAAACAATGAGTAAAATATCTCCAACACTAAGTCCTTGATAAATACGAAATGTGGAAAACTAAAATACCACCAAAGAATTGGTGTCATAAGTACAAGAGTTTCTAAATATGGTGCAAGTCTGAAACTAAAATGACAAATCCAAACATAAGGGATATCCTGTCTGAATACTAAAATAGCATAATAAATAAAAGATAGAGGGAGGTGTGGGCCACAGAACAGCCAAGCAGCTCACCATAACTCCAAGATACTCCAAGCACAGACTAAAAAAGCTTCACGAGATATGCTCGTACTCAGATTCAAATCTGCACCACAGAAGAGTGCAACAAGTGTAGTATGAGTACGAAACCACGTGTACCCAGTATATATCATAGACCGATAATGAAGAAGTAGTGACCAGAATTTATATAAGAAAAATCAGTTCCTTACTTATACAAGTCCATATTACACTTACCAGCCAAGTTTCATCAAATAGAGGTAATCAAATATCAAGTACTTTCCAACCACCAATAAAACACCTAATCATCAAGAATGAAGGATGTCATGAGATGCAATGCAATATGACACCATGAAATGATATGCCTCAGAATACCAAGTACTCTCTCAACCGTATATACATGATACTCCTCAGAAATACATCGAGAGTTCATGACCCATGGGGGACTCGCGAGGTCCATTTACCGACACAGACGATCTCCACGTGTCTGTGTGGATGATCTCAATGCACTATCATATAATTAAATAATTTCTGCACGGACGATCTCCATGTGCCCAAATTATAATCTTAATATCTCACCATCCCCAACACGGACGATCTCTATGTGCCCAACTTATACTCAGTCCCATGTCAATGCTTGTGCACAATATGATTTCAAATAAAGGGGATGATGATGCATCTCAATCAATCAAAGATCAACATATTATATAACCACCTTAACTATCACATTTATACGGGTTCAATAAAGTAACACAATCACACAAAAAAATTCAACTTAATAATATATCAACTAATGCTCATATGCTTTGGCATTCTCGTATTTCAATCCGCATTCTATAGTAATAAACTTTCCCTTTATAACACCGGTACTAGTACCAATGCCCTTCACACCATTGGTACGAGACCCCCAACTTTCAACCTTACCCATTTTCTATTCCATTAATCTTTAATTAGAAAACGTCCTCAATGAAGTCTAAAAGTTTTAACATACCTTGAGTGCCGAACACGTGCCACGAATCCTCAAGATTTTTCCTTCCCATTTCGCAAAGCTTTAGAACGTTCCTAATTTACCAATTATGCAGTATTCGTAAGTTAGCGAGTTCATAGGCACTACCCATATTGTTATATGTCTATCATAGACCCAAAAACTCACTCATATCTCTAATCGAGCTCCTAAAATTTATATGTCAAGAATCATATTTGTTCAATTTCAAGCCTATGGTAAATCCTTAATTTCTCAAAAAACCATAAATCTAATGGTGTTTATATAACCCAATACACCTAATATTTAATTATCTATCTCAATGTGTTAAACTTAAATCTTAATTTGATAATAATATATTATTGAAAGTGGGAAGCTCTTGTCTTCAAAGTTGATTTACCATTTTGCCCTTGTACTAAATCATTTTTTATAAAGCTCTCGTCTTCAAAGTTGATTTACCATTTTGCCCTTGTACTAAATCATTTTTTATAAAGCTCTCGTCTTCAAAGTTGATTTACCATTTTGCCCTTGTACTAAATCATTTTTTATAAAGCTCTCGTCTTCAAAGTTGATTTACCATTTTGCCCTTGTACTAAATCATTTTTTATAAAGCTCTCGTCTTCAAAGTTGATTTACCATTTTGCCCTTGTACTAAATCATTTTTTATAAAGCTCTCGTCTTCAAAGTTGATTTACCATTTTGCCCTTGTACTAAATCATTTTTTATAAAGCTCTCGTCTTCAAAGTTGATTTACCATTTTGCCCTTGTACTAAATCATTTTTTATAAAGCTCTCGTCTTCAAAGTTGATTTACCATTTTGCCCTTGTACTAAATCATTTTTTATAAAGCTCTCGTCTTCAAAGTTGATTTACCATTTTGCCCTTGTACTAAATCATTTTTTATAAAGCTCTCGTCTTCAAAGTTGATTTACCATTTTGCCCTTGTACTAAATCATTTTTTATAAAGCTCTCGTCTTCAAAGTTGATTTACCATTTTGCCCTTGAGTACAAAGAAGTTGAAACGTTGAATTGAATATTAATTAGTAAATAAATGAAATGAAATTTCAAAGGACTGGGAAAAACATTATATAAAGGCTAAATGAGTTTACTAATTTCCCATCTCCTCTTTGTAACTTTTAAGATTGAATGCAAATTATTTTATCTTCGATTTCATTGTTTTTTATGCCTTCTAATAGTTTGAATAAAAGAAGAGATGAGAAGTATATATGTAAGATTGTTGATGCCAAATTAGACTAGATGTCATATTCAATTTTTACTACTCTTGAGTTATCAGCTATAATATAATCTTCTGAGAAATCATGGTCAAAATCACCATCTCTCCTCCCTTTCAACTATCAGTATTACACCGTTTTTTGTGATAATTAATCTTGGATCGTGGAGGGCTTGATTTCTCCGGAAGGTTGATCATATATAGTTGACATAAATGAATTCATTGTTATAGTATAATTTGATTACAATTCTTTATGATACAAAGCTTTCTACAAATAAGTTATTTCATCTAAAGAAATGGTGTTATTTGAACGCGTTGATTGATGCTAGCTCCTCATCATGTTGATTACTGGCTATAACCTTTTATCATCATTAATCCTTTTTGTTTATGCATGGCATATTTGGTTAATTAGAATTACAATACTTTGATTTCACATGTATTGGAATTTCATTTGCTTGGGTGCTTTGTTTCCATGCACAATTGTTAAGATTATAACAATTAGTTTTAAATTCTTAATAAGCATATATTATTTGCGTTTTGTAAATTTTAACAAGAATTTTTAAATATTTTAAATATCATATCTAAGTTTTTTGTTTAAATATTTCAGATTCATTGTTTTGCTATTTGGTATGAGCATCACAATTCATTAGTCAAATATTATGTCATGAAATTTAATACTTGATGTTATTAGGTGCAAATATTTAATACTAATACTTCTTTATAAACAAAATATTTGCACCTAATAACATTAAAATGTAACTCATTTTTTACATTTTACTTATCTAACTAAATATAGTTATTCAATTTTTTAGTTCTGATAGTAATTAATCATTTATCGCTCAACGAAAAAGTCATTCAAATTGGATGAGTGTTACGTTCATCAATTTTAGTTTGTAGCTTTTTTTCGTTATTGACTACACTATGGTTTTAATATAACTTTTATCGTGTATACTACTTGTTTGAAACACGTGCAACGCACGTGTTTAGAAACTAGTTAATTTAAAAGGGTCAACGTAAAACCTAATCTATGAACAAGCAGAGTGCACTGCAAACATGACCCTTGGCAAACCATTCTATAAAATGCCTAATCTCAAAAAAATTACATATCAAATGCCAATCATTGGCATGATTGCCTAATGATTGGCACATAATCTTGTTTCCCCACCATTGACTAATACCTCATTCCTTTAAAATAAAAGTGCACCAAATTGTCATCCCAATTCCTTTCCAAAAACAACTGAATAATTAATGATAACGGCATATGCCTTCAAAAATAACAAAAATGATTAATGACAGTTGCCTACATCTATACAACCAAACATACAAATCTTTAGTTCTTAATTTCGATCTAGACGAGAAGATTACTACTACTTCCTGCACACTTGTTTTAATTCCCTTGCACAAAAATATTTTATAACAATTAATGATACTTCTCAAATCAATAATTTCACTTCCCGATGAGAATGATAGCAACCATTACCTGGAGCACGTTGTTCCTCTTCGTTCTATGTTCGTCCGCCGCACAAGTCAGTTACTGCACCTTTATTTTCTTTTTAAAAATAAATCCCACTAATTTATTTAACTTATATGGGTCAGATGGAAAAACAGTATTAATTAAATTGTGGATTTTGGCCCACTCTCTATTCAACTATAATACTCATTAACAAAAAATCATCGACCAGATACTCGTAGTTACCGAATAGTTTAAAATACCCTTTTAAATTTTTTGGGAAGAGCCAAAATAGTCTTAGTTCTCAAAACGACCTAGAGGGTCGTTACATCATCTACCACTTAAACAAACGTTCGTCTCGAACGGTAAAAGAATAGAACACACCTGAACGCTCAAAAAGCTGAGGATATCTACTACTCATGTCTGACTCGGTCTCCCATGTAGCCTCCTTCACTGGATGATGCTTCCATTGAACCTTTATTGAAGCAATCTCTTTCGACCTCAACTTTCGAATTTGCCTATCCAAAATGGTTACCGGCTCCTCCTCAAAAGTCAAATTCTGATCAAGTAACACCAAATCCCATTGAATCACATGAGCACCACCCTGGTGATACTTTTTCAACATCGAACTATGAAATACGGGATGAACACCCGACAAACCAGGCGGCAAAGCCAACTGATACGCCACCTCACCAATACGCTCCACAATCTCGAAAGGACCAATATACCTTGGGCTCAACTTGCCCTTCCTTCCAAATCTCATCACACCTTTCATGGGTGAAACCTTCAATAGAAACCGCTCTCCCACCATGAACTCTAAATCACGAACCTTCCGATCTGCATAACTTTTTTGCCTACTCTGAGCCATGAGAAGTCTATCTTGGATCAACTTAACCTTGTCCAATGACTCCCTCAGCAAATCTGTACCCCACGGTCTAACCTCAAATGCATCAAACCAACCGATTGGAGATCGACATCTCCTACCATACAAAGCCTCAAATGGTGCCATCTCAATACTCGAACGATAACTATTATTGTAAGCAAACTCCGCTAATGGCAAAAACTTATCCCAGTGACCACCAAAGTCGATCACACATGCCCGCAACATGTCCTCAAGAACCTGAATAGTCCGTTCATTTGAGGGTGAAAGGCTGTACTAAGATCCACCTGAGTCCCCAACTCCTTCTGCATAGACCGCCAGAAATGAGATGTAAATTGTGTGCCACGATCTGAAATAATAGAAATAGGGACCCCATACAAGCGAACTATCTCTCGAATATAGATCTTGGCTAATTTCTCTGAATTATAGGTAGTCTGAACTGGTACAAAGTGTCCAGACTTGGTCAGTCGATCCACGATGACTCATATAGCATCAAACTTACCCAAGGTACGAGGCAAACCTACCACAAAGTCCATAGCAATGCGCTCCCACTTCCACTCAGGTATGGGAATCCTCTGGGTTACACCTCTAGGCTTTTGGTGTTCATACTTCACTTGCTGACAATTTAAACACCGAGATACAAAATCTACTATATCATTTTTTCATATGACACCACCAATAATGCTGCTTCAAGTCACAATACATCTTAGTAGCCCCTGGATGAATAGAGTACCTCGAACTATGTGCCTCCTCCATGATTAGTCTAGTAAAATCACCTGTCCAACGAACACAAATACGACCTTTTATCCTCACTATCAAGAATTGCATCCTTGGTTTCTCCCTTTGACACCTTGTCTCTAGTCTTACATAAATCACCATCATCACACTGTATCCCATGATGAATATATACGAGAGCACTCTGCCAGGGACCGGGTCCCTGTATTTGTGAGTATCATCAAAACGCCTAGAATATAATAGAATCCAAGTACGGTCTGAACACTCCGTTCATTAAGTCCATAAAAGCTGTTGGGGCATTAGTCAATCCGAAAGACATCACCAAAAACTCGTAATGCCATAACCTGTTCGAAAAGCTGTCTTAGGGATACTCTCCGCCCTAACCTTCAGCTGATGATAGCAGAATCTCAAGTCAATCTTGGAGAAAACTAAAGCACCCTATAGCTGATAAAATAAATCATCAATACGAGGTATCAGGTACTTATTTCTGATGGTTATAGTCAAAACACATACACATCGATTCATCTTTCTTGATCACAAATAACACTGGAGCACCCCAAGGAGATACACTCAGTCTTATAAAACCCTTGCTCAACAAATCCTGCAACTGCTTCTTCAACTCTTTCAATTCAGTCGGTTCCATACAATAAGGAGGAATGGAAATAGGTTGAGTGCTTGGCTCTACGTCAATACAAAAATCAATATCACGATCAGATGGAAGACCTAGTAAATCTGTCGAAAATACCTCCGAAAATTCACTCACCACCGGAATAGACTCAAGCATAGGAGTCTCAACACTAGTATCTCAAATGTGCACCAAGTAAGCCAAACATCCTCTCTCTACCAAGTGACGAGCCTTAAGAAATAATATCACCCCTTTAGGAGGGTGACTAAGAGAATCTATCCATTCTACTGTAAGAATTCTAGGCATAGCTAATGTAACTTTCTTGGCATGAAAAATTAAAATTACGTGATAAGGAGATAACCAATTCATACCAAGAATCACATCAAAATCTACCATATTTAAGACCTTTAAATCTTCATGAGTGTCATATCCCATCAAGGTAACTAAAAATAATCGATACACCCGATCTACCACTACAGAGTCCCCAACAGGAGTAGAAACATGTACCGATAATCAAGAGACTCATATAATATATCCAGACTCGAAGCAAAATGTGTGGACACGTACAAATAAGTAGAGCCTGGATCAAATAATACAGTAGCTGGTCGATGACAAACCGGAATAATACCTATGATAACAACATCTAAAGCCTCAGCCTCTAGCCTACCCGGAAAAGCATAACAGTGAGAACGACCTCCCTCAGACTGTGAACCTCCACGACCACCACATCAACTAGAAGGAGAACCATATCTAGCTAAATGAGAACCACCTCTGCCACTCTGTACACCTCCCTTAGTTGGAGGTTGTGCAGCCCTGAAAGTCAAAGCATGAGAACCCTGATGTAAGCCCCCGTGTCTGGGCCTCGGGCAATCTCTCACAAAGTGTCCCATATCACCATACTCAAAACAATTCCTACAAGATGTAGGCTGATGAGAGGAACCTGAATGAACAGAATGTCCTCTACGGCCTACAGGTCTAGAAGATGAACCCTTTGAAGTATGTACCGAACTCGAAGAACTATGCCACCGTAACCAGCCTCAGGTGCTGGTATAGCAACATGAATAGGTCTGCTAGACTGAGAGTGATAACCCCTCCCTAAGTAACCTCGACTCCTAGGTGGAGCATCACCATAATCACCTGAATGATAGGCCCTCTTGTCCTCACGCTGCTCAAATCCTTCACGTCAAATCATCTCCAACTCCTTAGCAACATCTACCACCTTCTGGAACGGAATACCAGAAGTAGCAACCTGAGAAACTCTCAAATCGATCAGAATAATCACCCCATTAACAAACCTTTTCACTCTCAGCCTCTATGGGAAGTATCATCGAAGCATGCCTAGCTAAGGCATGGAATTTACCCTCGTACTTTGCGACTGACATACCATCTTGCTGCAAACGCTCAAACTCGGCCCTCTTACGCTCCCTCTCACTGCGTGGAACAAACTTGGCTAGAAATACCTGAGTAAATTGAGTCCACGATAGTGGAGGGGATCCAACTGGCCTACTACTAATATAATCCCTCCACCACTACTTGGCAGAGCCAGTCATCTGAAATGATGTGTAGTCAACTCCATGAGACTACACTAATCCAAGATTATGCAACCTCTCATGACAACTACCTATAAATTCATATGCATCCTCAGTTAAGTCACCAATATAAGTCGAAGGATTCATTAGTCGGAACCTCCCGAACATCTTTTGTTCATCAACGGTCATGGAAGGCCTGTTCGCCAAGTGTGATACAATACCTGGAAATTCTATATTATCTACACGGGGAGCTACAATAGCAGTTGGCTGAGTCCTAGGAGTGTGAGAATCTGGAGCAACCATCGGATATGAAGTATGACCTCCAACACTGGTCTGTGAGGCATCTGAGGTGACAGTCAAAGTTCTCGCCTGAGCCATCCCCTTTAGAAGTCCTAACATACGAGCCAAGGTATCTTGAAGCACTGGGTGGCAATAATACTGGGTGGAGCCTGAGCTAGTCCATCCCCCTCAACACGATCCAGCACATCCCCATGAATAACGTATGTATCAGGAGGTACTGTTCTATCATGGCCTTGGGTAGCTATTGGTAGTTGTCCTTCCACAGGTGCTGCAATACGACCCCTACCCCGACCTCGACCTCATCCCCTGCCTCTACCTCGAATAGTACTCCCAGAAGTAGGCGCAGGAATAGGCACATGATCACCACTTGCAGATGTACGAGTCCTCACCATCTGAGAGAATAATATATCAACATTAGAATTTCACCAAGGTAAAGTGTGCACGATAAGGAATGATAGAATATAATTTTCCTAAATGTCCTATAGCCTCTTGAAGATACGTATGGACACCATCATACTGATCCACAAGACTTTACTAGACATTGCTCTTGTACTCGTGAGACCGATGAACCTAGGGCTCTGATACCATATTGTCATGACCCAAATTCACAAGTCTTGATGACACCTATGTTCCACTTCAATAGGTAAGCCAACCCAACATATTTTACCAATTTTAACTAACTAATGAGGTAAAAGGTAAACAACGAGTAAAATATCTCCAACACTAAGTCCTTCATAAATACTAAATGCGAAAAACTAAAATACCATCCAAGAATTGGTGTCATATGTACAAGAGCTTCTAAATATGGTGCAAGTCTGAAACTAAAATGACAAATCCAAACATAAGAGATATCCTGTCTGAATACTAAAATAACAGAATAAATAAAAGATAGAGGGACATATGCGCCACGGAACAGCCAAACAGCTCACCACAACTCCAAGCACAAACTCAAAAAGCTTCACGAGATGTGCTCGTACTTGGAATCAAATATGCACCACAAAATAGTGCGACAAGTATAGTATGAGTACGAAACCAAGTGTACCCAGTATATCTCATAGACCGACAACGAAGAAGTAGTGACCGGAGTTTATATAATAAAAATCAGTTCCTTACTAATACAAGTCTATATTACACTTACAAGTCAAGTTTCATCAAATAGAGGTAATCAAATATCAAGTACTTTCCAACCACCAATAAAACATAGAATCATCAAGAATGAAGGATGTCATGAGATGCAATGCAATATGACACCATGAAATGATATGCCTCAGAATACCAAGTACTCTCTCAACCGTATATACATTATACTCCTCGGAAATACATTGAGAGTTCATGACCCATGGGGGACTCGCGAGTTCTATATACCGACACAGACGATCTCCACGTGTCTGTGCGGATGATATCAACGCACTGTCATATAATCAAATAATTTCTGCACTGACGATCTCTATGTGCCCAGGCCAAATTATAATCTTAATATCTCACCATTCCCAGCACGGACGATCTCCACGTGCCCAACTTATACTCAGTCCCATGTCAATGCATGTGCACAATACGATTTCAAATAAAGGGGATGATAATGCATCTCAATCAATCAAAGATAAACATAATATATAACCACTTCAACTATCACAATTATACGGTTGAATAAAGAAACACAATCACACAAAAAATTCAAGTTAATAATATATCAGCTAATGCCCATATGCTTTGGCATTCTCGGATTTCAATCCGCATTCTATAGTAATAAACTTTCCCTTTATAACACCGGTACTAGTACCAATGCCCTTCACACCATTGGTACGAGACCCCCAACTTTCAACCTTACCCATTTTCTATTCCATTTTTAATCTTTAATTAGAAAGCGTCCTCAATGAAGTCTAAAAGTCTTAACATACCTTGAGTGCCGAACACGTGCCACGAATCCTCAAGATTTTTCCTTCCCTTTTCGCAAAGCTTCAGAACGTTCCTAATTTACCAATTATGCAATATTCGTAAGTTAGCGAGTTCATAGGCACTACCCATATTGTTATATGTCTATCATAGACCCAAAAACTCACTCATATCTCTAATCGAGCTTCTAAAATTTTTATGTCAAGAATCATATTTGTTCAATTTCAAACCTGGTGTAAATCCTTAATTTCTCCAAAAATAATAAATCTAATGGTGTTTATGTAACCCAATACACCTAATATTTAATTACCTATCTCAATATGATAAACTTAAATCTTAATTTGATAATTAACTTAAAAGGGTCAACGTAACATCTAATCTACGAACAAGCACAATGCACTGCGAACATGACCCTTGGCTAACTATTCTATAAAATGCCTAATCTCAAAAAAATTACTTATCAAATGGCAATCATTGGCATGATTGGCTCATAATCATGTTTCCCCCACCACTGACTAATATCTCATTCCTTTAAAATTAAAGTGCACCAAATTGTCATCCCAATTTCTTTCCAACAACAGCTGAATAATTAATGATAACGTCATATACCTTCAATAATAACAAAAATAATTAATGGCAGTTGCCTACTTCTATACAACCAGACATAGAAATCCTTAGTTCTTAATTTCGACCAGACGAGAAGATTACTACTACTTCCTACACACTTGTTTTAATTCCCTTACACCAAAATATTTTATAACAATTTATGATACTTCACAAATCAATAATTTCACTTCCTGATGAGAATGATAACAACCATTACCTGGAGCACATTGTTCCTCTTCGCTCTCTCTTCGTCTGCCGCACAGGTCAGTTACTGCACTTTTATTTTCTTTTCTAAATTAAATCCCACTAATCTATTTAACTTATATGGGTCAGATGGAAAAAGAGTATTAATTAAATTGCGGATTTTGACCCACTCGCTATTCAACTATAATACTCATTTAACAAAAAATCATCAACTAAATACTCGTAGTTATCGAATAATTTAAAATACCCTTTTAAATTTTTTGGGAAGAGTCAAAACAGTTCTAGTTCTCAAAATGACCTAGCGGGTCGTTACACCATTAGATTAATATCAGTGACTGTTGCATTTAAGATTTATATAGTGAAACTAGTATATTGAGCATGAGCTATTTCTGTACATGTGCGGTTAATTATGTTGTAGTGACTTGTGTATGTCTCACTTATTGGAATAGCCGCATGATCTTACCTGTAGACCATTGGTTTATGTACTGATACTAGACTTACTCTTTCTTTGTTGAGTACAGGGCATCTTCAGGTGGCTGTTGAGACACCTCAGCTAAGAGATCAATAACTTGTCGAGTTCAAGGGTGAACCAGTTCCTTCAAACTACCATGCATTCATCTAGGATCTTAGTCCATTTCCTTCAAACTTAGACCTTTCAGACTCTTTACTATATGTTTAGCTTTTTTAGGGTTGCATCCCCTTATCTTAGACCGTTTTAGTTAGAAGTTCTGATACAATGACTTTCAAGTTCTAGGGGTTGAATTTTTGCTTGTTTATGTGTAACACCTTAGACTTCAATCCATTTTTAGTTTTGGATCAACTTCAAACGACCATAACTGCTAGCATATAAGAAGTTAGGTGGCCTATGAGGTATCAAATCGAAGTTCTTTGAGTCCTTTTTCTAATGCCACCAAGTCTGCTAAAATCTGCGCTCGGATGAAGGAGTTATGCCCGGTTGAGTGCAGCCTTTCTCATTAAGGCATTTCATCCATTTTTAGAAGGGGTATTTTTGTCCTTTCCTTACCCCCACTATGCCTAAACATTTTTCTCACTCAAATAGGGGTCTAAACTGATTGAGATCAGTTTTCACTCATTCTTTAACGCTTAGAAAGTTAGGGTAAAGTTCAAGAGGAGAAAAGAGAAAGTTGCAAGAGTTCATCAAGAAATTTGGGGAAATCACCAAGAACTTAGTTCTTTCGAGGTATGTAAGTGTCTTATAGTGTTGGGTTTGTTCACCCACACACCACACATGTAATTCCATGAATTTGTTCATGTAATCATTGTATTGAGATTCTTGATGAAGTTCTTGAGGTTTTAGCTTCATTCCTTATTAACAATGGAGTCTTGTTGAGTTCTTGAGGTAAGTGTTTTGTGAATGAGTTGAACATTTACATTTATTTGAGAATTTCAAACAGTTTTGAGTTCAACTACTTTATATATGATGCAGAGACAGGTGTTGAGGGTCATCAATAGGCGCTTCGTTGATCACATTGCATTCCAACTAGCTTTGGTGAGCCTCCTTGCTTTTCAGAGGGCTTCACATTATTGTTTTTTTTTGTTCTTGTTAGGTTGTTCGGGGGCCTGTCTTGAAATCCATCTTATTATTTAGAGGCTTCATACACAGTAGTAGTTGAAGAATCTCTTTCCCATTTCCCTTGTTAATGATTTAAAGACTTTGAGTTGATTGTTATGTTCATTTAAATACTCTCAGACATCTAGTGAGTTAATCAGTTATTGAGACCTTATGAGTTAATCTTTTCAATTGAGCTCTTAGTTTACTAGAGTAATTCTTTCGCTAAGTAGTCAGCCAGGCCAAGGGTTCACTTGGGGACCAGTGGTGGTTCTCGAGTGTTGGCCACGCCTAGGGTGTAGGCTTGGAGCTTGACAAACTTGGTATCAGAGCACAGAGTTCAAGAGTCCTATGGTGTCTTTGAATTCGTGTCAGTAGAGTCTTATTTATTGGTGTGAAGCACACCACATCTATAATCAGGATGCTGCGACATTGCTGAAAATTTTCACTTCACTCTTACTCTTTTTTCGTGCGATATAGTTCAACTCCATAAATGCTTCTTTCTAATTCATACATGTGTGTATCTTTTAAGGTCATGTATCCACGAAGAGTTGCTTGAGGTCGTCCTGCAAGAAGAAATGTTGATCCATAAGACCAAGGGGTACCCAATGTACCAAAAGTGCAACCCCCTTAAAGAGAGGCCACAAATGCTGAGTTCTGGGATGCTATCCGAGTTGAGTCAAGTTGTGGAGACTCAAGCTGGTCAACAAAGAGTATTTCATTAGAATGTGGCTAATATATCCAGGATCCATTAGTTCTTGAGAATGAATCCTCCAAAATTCACAAGGTCAAATGTCACTGGGGATCCCGAGAACTTTGTGGAGGAGCTTCAGAAAGTGTTTGAAGTTATGTGTATCACTGATGTTGAGCGTGTGGAGTTAGTTGCATAAAAACTCAACGGTGTTTCTAGGATATGCTACGACCAATGGAAGAAGAGCAGGGCTGAAGGGGCACAACTTGTGAGCTGGATTGTTTTTGAAAGTGCCTTCCTAGGGCGTTCCCGTGAGCTAAGGGAAGCAAATATGAGAGAATTCTTGAATCTTAAACAAAAGGCCGTGAGTGTGCATGAGTACAACCTTAAGTTCACCCAATTGTCCCGTTATGCTCTCGAGATGGTGGCAGATATGAGAAGCAGGATAAGTTTGTTTGTGTCTAGGTTGTCTCACTTGTCAAGTAAGGAAGGCAAGAAAGCTATGTTGATAAGAGACATAGACATAGCCAGACTTATGGTCCTTGTGACGAAGGTTGAGAAAGATATGTTGAAATATAGGGAAGAGTTTCGGAGTAAGAAGGCTAAGAAACATGTCATGAGTCCAGACAACAGAAGACCGGGAATGTGTACTGGTCATCTTTTCAAAAAAAAGGCCAACTGGACCTGCTCCATCATGAGCTAGTGCACCTACACCAAATAACATAGGTGACTTCGGCAACTAGAACTCCCAGAATTCCAGAGCTAAACCTACTCAGTCTCAGGGTAGTGTGGCACAACGGGCTAATTAAACTCCTACATTTTCTAAGTGTGGTAGGAACCACTCAGGAGCGTGTTGTGATGGCTCCAATGATTTCTTTAAGTGTGGTTAGGTAGGTCACTTCATGAGAGAGTGCTCTAAGACAATAAAGGAAATGGTAATGAGGGCAATAGATCCCAATCTTCTTTAGTGGCCCTAGTAGATAGAGCGCTCCAAGAGGAGCTACTTAAGGAGAAAACCGTTTGAAAACCAGTCGCCAAGGACAGGAGAATTCACTAGATCTTTTCACTAGCATGATCAAAGTCTTTACTTTTGATGCATATGCATTACTTGATCCAGGTGCAAGTCTATCTTTTGTGACTTTATATATAGCTATGAAGTTTGATATTCTTCCTGAACGACTTCTTGAGCCCTTCAGTGTTTTCACTCCTCTTGGTGAGTTGATTCTAGCCGAGATAGTTTATCGTGATTGTGTCATCTATGTCAATCACAAGGACACCGTGGCTGACTTAGTCGAGCTAAACATGGTAGACTTTGATGTCATTCTAGGTATGGATTGGCTTCATGCTTGTTATGTCTCAGTTGATTGTAGAACTCAAGTAGTTAAGTTTCAGTTTCCTAATGTGCTAGTTGTAGATTGGAGAAGTAGTTTAGCAGTGCCTAAGGGCCGTTGCATTTCACACTTTAAGGCTAGAAAGTTAGTCTCTAAGGGGTGCATCTATCACCTAGTCCGAGTCAATGACTTTAGTGTTGAGACACTACCTATTCAGTCAGTTCCATTTGTGAGTGAGTATCCAGAGGTCTTTCTAGATGATTTTCCCGGAGTCCCTCCTAAGAGAGAAATAGACTTCGGCATTGACATTCTTTTGGATACTCGACCTATCTCTATTCCGCCATATAGAATGGATCCAGCTAATTTAAAAGAGTTAAAAGAGCAGTTGAAAGATCTTCTTGATAAAGGTTTTATTCGACCTAGTGTCTTACCTTGGGGTGCTCTGGTCTTATTTTTAAGGAAGAAAGATGGTTATCGTAGGATGTGTATTGATTACCTCCCGTTGAACAAGGTCAATATAAAGAATAAATATCCTCTTCTGGGAATTGATGATCTTTTCGATCAACTCCAGGGTGCCACTTGTTTTTCTAAAATAGTCCTTAGATCTCGTTATTATCAATTGACAGTAAGAGAAATGACATCTCGAAGACAACATTCTGGCCCGGGTATGGTCATTATGAGTTTCTAGTTATGTCTTTTGGTTTAACTAATACACCTACAGCATTCATGGATCTTAAAAACTCGGTTAACTACTGCCCCAGTGTTGACCCTACTGGAGGGTACAAAAGGCTTTGTATGGTATTTTAATGCGGCCAGAGTTTTACGTGGTAGTGTATTGATGCAGAAAGGTAAGGTTACAGCCTATGACTCTAGGCATCTTAAGATTCACAAGAAGAATTATTTGACTCATAATCTCGAGTTGGTAGTGTTTGCTCTAAAAATATGGTGTCACTATCTCTATGGTATTCGTGTAGATGTGTTCACCGATCACAAAAGTCATTAGTATGTTTTTAGTCAAAAAGAGCTTAATCTAAGACAAAGGTGGTGGTTAAAGTTACTCAAGGATTACGACATGATTATCCTCTGTCACCCAAGTAAGGCTAACTTGTTGCTGGTGCTTTGAGCATGCTATCTATGGAAAGTACTGCCCACGTTGAGGAAGACAAGAAGGAACTGTCTAAAGAAGTTCATAGGCTTGCCCGATTGGGAGACTGTCTATTGGATTCCAGCGAAGCTGGAGTTGTGGTGATGAATGGGGCTGAATCATTACTAGTGTTTGAAGGAGAAACAAGACCAAGATCTTGTTTTTCTTGAATTAAAAATGAATGTTCATAAGCAAAAGATGATAGCTTTTGAACAAGGGGAAGATGGTGTGTTAAGGTATCAAGGTAGATGGTGTGTACCAAAGGTGGATGAACTCAAAAAGAGGATCATGGAGGAAGCTCATAGCTCTAGATATTTGATCCCTCCCGGTTCCACAAAGATGTATGGTGACTTGAGAGAAGTCTATTGGTGGAGTAACATGAAGAGGTGTATTGCAGATTTCGTTGCCAAGTGTCCAAATTGCTAACAAGTCAAAGTAGAGCACCAAATGACCGGTGGTGTGCCTCAGAATATAGCTATTCCGAAATGAAAGTGGAATATGATCAATTTGGATTTCATTATTGGTTTGTCGTGATCTCACAAGCAGCATGACTTGATTTGGGTGATTCTAGATTAGATGACTAAATCATCTCATATCTTACTGGTAAAGACTACCAATTCAACAGAAGATTATGCCACACTATATATTCAAGAGATAGTCCAACTTTATGGAGTTCAAGTGTCTATCATTTCAGATAGAAGTGCACAATTCACTGCTCAGTTCTGGAAGTCTTGTAAAAAAGGTTTGGGTTCGAAATTATATCTTAGTACTGTTTTTCATCCTTAGATTGATGGCCAAGCAAAGCACACGATTCAGACTTTAGAGGATATGTTGAGGGCATGTGTGATCGATTTCAAAAGTAATTGGGATGATCACTTACCCCTCATAGAATTTGCATACAATAATAGCTACTCTAGTATCTAGATGGCTCCCTATGAGGCTCTTTATGGGAGAAGAGGTATATCACCTATTGGTTGGTTTAAGGTGGTGAAGCTGAGTTGATAGGACCAGATTTGGTTCATTGAGCCATGGAGAAGGTGAAGATTATTCAAGAAAGGTTAAAGACAACACAAATTTGTCAAAAATCCTATGCAGATGTTAGGAGAAGAGACTTGGTGTTTGAGGTGGATGATTGGGTTTACTTGAAGGTTTCCCCCATGAAAGGTGTGATGAGATTTGGCAAGAAGGGGAAGCTCAATCCCCGATATATTGGTCCTTATAGGATAATCAAAAGAGTTGGCAATGTAGCTTATGAGTTGGAGCTACCGTCAGAGTTAGAATCAGTATATCTAGTATTCCACATTTCTATGTTGAAGAAGTGTATGTGCATTCCTTCACTTATTATACCTACTAAGAATATTGGTATCAAGGATAGCCTATCTTATGAGGAGATACCCGTTCAGATTCTTGATCGTCAGATTCACAAGCTAAGAACCACGAATGTTGCATTAGTCAACGTTTTATGGAGGAACCAATTTGTTAAGGAAGCTACTTGGGAGGCTGATGAGGCTATTAATTTCACGCCCCAAACCTACACCCTTGACGTGATTGGCACTCGAGAACCATTTTTTATCCCCAAGTGAACCCTTGGCCTGGCTACATGACTTACATGACATTAAACAATATGCAGAAGCTTAAATAGGTGAACAATTGAACAGTTAAGAAAGTCTTAGAATACTATCTTTGCAAAATACTTAACATGAATCATGAGTTAAATAGAACATCATGAGAAAACAATGGAAAACATCTACTCAATCTATCTACAAAGCCTCTAACAATGTGAGATGTATGTCGGGACACGACCCAAGACACCTCCTAAAGCTACTAACTAAAATGAAATGGAGTCCCCTGAAAGCAAGGAGGCCTCACCAAATTCTATTAGCGAGTGGATAATGTTCTCAACGATTTGCCTGTTGATGATCCTGAATACCTGTATTTGCATCATGAAATTATATAGGTTCAATGACGTCATCACATTGAATGTATTGGTACATGAAAAGGTTAGAGTAAATAATAATCTAACTTTGAAGGATTGACACAACATAACTGGATTAAAACTTGAATATGAAGTGAAAAACCATTTAAGCTTTACAATATAATATGTATTGAAAGCAACATGAAAATAGTATACTTTACTTGTGGGGAGTTTTTCTAACCGACAACCATTACCATGAGCCTAGGAATGATACAACATTTTACCTCACGTTGCCAGGGCCACCCTATGCTTTGCCGGGGTATAGGATAATATATATTTGATGGATCCATTTAATTGGCCTTCTCAGAGGCAGTGAGGAGTCGCATGAAGAGTCAATGCTATCCTATCTTACGCTAGCAACGTAGTTCTGTGGGAATTCTGAATCATAAGAGACTTTAACCCAACTCGGTGCTCGATAGTACTCCCAAAATAATAGATATAACATTATGCTCAATTCACCATTAGAAGAAATGGAACTTGATTGAAATACTTTTCAAACATTAGACGTGTTTACATTCTTGAAAATATGCACTTATGAACTGATCTTTCAAGTTCAATAATCAACATAGATACATAAGTACACATTTAGTTATATAAATAACATTTGAAAGCTCTTAAGTGTTTCTGAAATAAAACCGTTGAACTTACCTCTTAACTTTACATTGACTTGAAAATGTGAGTTTAATAATGATGATTAGAATGTGCATAAGATCTTTCAATGATTAATGGAGGTTTAGATAGTTAATTATAAAAAGTGAACCACAACTCAGCTCAAAGGAACAAATACGGAACAAGAACAGAGAATGAACTATTTACTGGGAGTCTAATTGGGGGCACTGTTGGTGCGTCATGCCAGACCCCAATTTGCTGGGGTCTAATTGGGTGCACAGGTGGCGCATCGTGCCAGGTCCCTATTTACTGGATTTTCTGATTGGGCGCACTGCTGACGCGTCGCGGTAGGCCTCCTGGCGCCTTGGGGGCATGATGCCCCACTCCAAACCCAAATTTTTAATGAGTTTTTCTTGTTCAATTCATGGCCTAACCCTCTTTGAATCGAATGATTAATTCCCAAACCCATTCAGATTCATAAACCCAATGAAATTCATCGAAAACACACTCAATTTACACCAAGAACAACACTCATTCAAAAAAATCCTCACTTTAACAATTCAACATGATTCCACTGATAAAGAATGAAGTAAAACCTTAAGAATTCCTCAAGAACCTATACATAATGATTTTGTGGATGATTTACTGAAAGAAATACATGTTTGGCATGAGGATGAACATATATATCACTAAGAGAAACCTTACGTACCTCGAAAGAACCAAGTTTTTGGCGATTTCCCCAAAACCTTGAAGAACTTCTTGAACTCTCCTCTCTTCTCCTCTTGAACTTTGCGCTAACTTGCGTAAGTGTTTTTTGAGAGATTGAGAATTGATTTCAATCGGCTTAGACCCCTATTTGGGTGAGTCAAAACTTGTGGGCTTGATGGGGTAAGGAAAAGACCATAATACCCCTCCATGAAACGGATGAAAAGTTCTATTTAGAGAGGCTGCAATCAAACATGCATATCTCCTTTATCCAAACTCGAAATTTAGCAAACTCAATGACGTTGGAAAGAGGACTCAACGCCTTCAATTTGATATCTCATGGGCTAGCTAACTCATTATGTGCTGACAATTATGGTCATTTGAAGTTGACCCAAAACTCACAATTTAAGAATAACTTGCTCTACTCTCAAATTGGCTATTTCCAATTTAGTTCTTTCTAAAATTAACTTTATCCTAAGAACGGGGTGTTATAATATGTCCCCTTTGGGAACATTCATCCTCGAATGAGATTACTCTGAATAGAACTGAGGGTAGAGACATCTAACACCCAACTCAAACACCAAACATGCATTTTTAACACAATATAGCATATTAATATAAAAAGTGTTTTACAAAAATTCATTACCTTGGTTTAGAATTTCTCTAGAACAAAAGGGATGTGGGTATCTCTTCTTTATATCCTTCTGAGCCTCCCAAGTAGCTTCCTCAACAAACTGATTCCTCCATAAGACCTTGATTGGTGCTACCTCTATGGTTCTCAACTTGTGAACCTGACGATAAAGTATTTCAACAGGTATCTCCTCATAAGATAGGTTTCCATTACCAATATTCTCAGTAGGTATAATAAGTGAACGATAGCCCATACACTTCTTCAACATTGAAATGTGGAATACCGGATGGACTGCTTCTAACTCTGACGGTAGCTCCAACTCATAAGTTACATTGCCAATCCTCTTGGATATCCTGTAGAGACAAATATACCGACTAAGTTTTCCCTTCTTACCAAATCTCATAACACCCTTCATGGGTGAAACTTTTGAGTAAACCTAATCATCCACCTCAAACTCCAAGTCTCTTCTTCTAACATTTATATAAGATTTCTGATGACTTTGCGTTGTCTTCAACCTTTCTCTTGAATGATCTTCACTTTCTCCATAGCTTGATGAACCAAGTCTAGTCTTACCAACCCAGCTTCACAAACTTCAAACCATCCAATAGGATATCGATATCTTCTCCCATAAAGAGCCTCATAGAGAACCATTTGGATTTAAGAGTGATAACTGCTATTGTAAGCAAATTCAATGAGAGGTAAGTGATCATCCCAATTACCCTTGAAATCAATCGCACACACCCTTAACATATCCTCTAAAGTTTGAATTGTACACTCTGCTTGACCATTAGTCTGAGGATGGAAAGCAGTACTAAGGTTCACCTTCGAACCAAAACCTTTCTAGAAAGACTTCCAAAATTGTGCGGTGAATTGCGCACCTCTATCTGAAATGATGGACACCCAAACTCCATGAAGTCTGACTATCTCTTGAATATATAATCTGGCATAATCTTCTGCTGAATAGTTAGTCTTTACCTGTAAGAAATAGGCTGATTTAGTCATCCGATCTACAATCACCCAAATTGAATCGTGCTGCCTGCAAGACCGACGGCAAACCATTAATGAAATCTATGTTAATTATTTCCCACTTCCATTTCGGAAGATCAATGTTTTGAGCCATACCACCGGGCATTTGCTATTGTACCTTGACTTGTTGACAATTCAGGCACTTAGCAACAAACTCTGCAATACCTCTCTTCATACTACTCCACTAATAGACTTCTCTCAAGTCACAATACATATTTGTGGAACCGGAATATATAGAATATATGGAATTATGGGCTTCTTCCAGGATCCTCCTTGGAGCTCATCCACCCTTGGTACACCAATCTATCTTGATACATCAATACACCATCTCCCCTTTGTTCAAAAGCCATCACATTCTGCTTATGAACATTTTCTTTCAATTCAAGCAAAATAGGGTCTTAGTCTTGTTTCTCCTTCACTTTAGACACTAGTGATGATTCAGCCCCATTCATCACAACTACTCCACCTTCATTGGAATCCATCAGCCGGACTCCCAATCGTGCAAGTCTGTGCACATCTTTGGCTAATTCCTCCTTGCCTTCCTCAACATGGACAGTACTACCCATAGATAATCTGCTAAAAGCATCATCAACAATATTAGCCTTACCTGGGTGATAGAGAATACTTATGTCATAATCCCTGAGCAACTCCAACTACCTTCTATGTGTGAAATTAAGCTCTTTCTGACGAAATACATACTGAAGACTCTTGTGATTAGTGAACACATCTACATAAACACCATAGAGATAGTGACGCCATATTTTCAAGGCAAACACTACAACGACCAACTCTAGATCATGGGTTGGGTAGGCCTTCTCGTGAATCTTAAGCTATCTGGAGGCATAAGCTATAACCTTTCCATTTTGCATCAATACACAACCCATTCCAACTCTGGACGCATCACAATACACAACAAAGCCCTGTGTACCCTCCGGTAAGGTCAACACTGGGGCAATAGTAAACCGCATTTTCAATTCCTACAAGTTTTTTTCACAAGCTTCAGTCCATTGAAACTTCGCTGTTTTCTGAGTCAAGTTTGTCAACGGGGACGAAAGAGATGAGAACCCCTCAACAATAAATGGCATATATAGATGAGCCTTTTCTCAAAGTTCAATGACATATTTGAGCTTTTTCCTTTTTAAAAATAATTTCACGAATGGCGTGGTAGAATTATAATTGACCACATATTAAAATATATTTTTCTAAATCGAAATTATTTTCAGTTATTTAATAATGGCATGGATGAGCCTTTTCTCAAATGAAAATGGACTAAATAAGCCAAACTTTTAACGGATGGCATAGATGAGCCTTTTATCAAAATTCATATCACGACCCAAAGTACACCCTAGTCGTAACATGACGTATAGGACCCCGAGAGATCCTATAGAAGCCACTTAGCATACATCATACAAGATAATCGATATAAAGAGTTCAAAAGACAGTTTTATATCATAAAGAGTTTGACAAAAAACGGAAGTCTAGCATAGGTCTCAAAACCATCTAGTACATCATAAGGAAAGTGATTGGTGTTATGCCGCAATTTTACTATCTTTAAAAAATCACCTTTTGAAATGTTCTAAGTGTAAAACAATTTAAGAAAAATACTTAGAAAAGAGTCGCCACTTAATTTTTTAAAGAAATAAAGAAAAATTAATTTAGAAAGGCTTTAACAGATAAACCTTTAAAAATTTAGAGAAAATGGGTAAGAGGTTCTTATTTCTACACTAAGAAGGTATTAGCACTTAAAGTAGCCACTAACATGCGGTTATCCTACAACTTGACTAAAATAATTTTTGACTAATTCTTTGAAAAAAAATTATTTAATACAAAATGTAATTTACAATATTCGAACTTTGAGAAAATAGTTAAATAAAGAATCATTTTCATTTTTTTTTAAAAAGGACCTAAAATGAAATATTTGAATTAAATTGCAAGTGCTTATAATTTTAACAAAACTAGATTAATTAGCATTTGTTTGAATCATTTAAAAATAATTTACACCAATTTAGTTGATAAACCAAGAAAACATTTTAAACTAGTTAAAAGTAAGTGAAAATTTTGAATAGAAAACATTTGAATAAGTAAATAAGGGGGCAACAATTGATAAAATAAAATTTATTAAATAAACCAACACAAAGAAAATAGTTCATCCTTTGGGGAATTCAATTAAGTTATTTAAAGTTAGAGTTAATAAAAAAACTAAAAATAAGTAATCACAATTAAATAATCTAGGAGAATAAATGAGAAGATGAATTTGGGCCCTTTCTTTTTGGGCCAAACTCGTTGATGATGTGACCTCTTGGCTCAATTCCCGTTTTTGTATACCCCTGATGTATATCAGTGTATATAGAATATATACAACCTATTTTTTTTGCTTTCCGAGACCTGTTTCAGATTCTAATTTCTTGAAATGATGAGTTCAAATCGATAGTGCTGAGTTCGTGACTCCATGGCACATCCAAAATGCAAAGGGAAGAGATAGAAGGGAGTCCAATGGACTCAAACCAAGGGGAGTTCATGCAGGACAAGATAATAAGGATTAGTACTCAACGAACATAAATAATTAAAAAAGTCAATTAAATTATTTCACATAATTTTCCCACAAACCAACAATGTTTTCATGTATTCATGATGGGAGACCAGAATCACACTAACAACAAACATGGAAATATGTGTAGTAAGACCAAGTAGTTCTATCTGAACTCAAACTTTGAGAAACTCAAATGGAGCCATAAATCAACACATGTCGCTTTAGACAAATTATAGTCACTATAAACACTAAACTTCATCAAGGAAATTATCCAAGCATAGGCAAAAACAGACACAATCATGAAATCTTAGTATTGAGAGATGATTAGCTTTATGAGAAAGAAAAAAAACTGCTTAACTTTAAGTGAAAACAAAACACATATAAGATAACTTCTATATGATGAAAGGATTCATACAACTAGCATCAAATTGGAAACACAATAAAATGGCTAATAACTTCATCTCAAAATTTACATGAATAAATCGATCAAACATTATTCACACGCAACACCAGAAACTACAAGAGGTTAAGGCATAGAATGAGTAAGTAATCTTAACAGCTACAAACCAGATTAAATAGGAAGTTATAACAGACTTAAATTGCTAGTTGAAAACTTGATATAACAAAATGATAAAGAAGACTGCCGAAATCGCAAATAATAGTGATTCAAAACAGAACGGTGCAGCTAACATATTCATTGACACCGAAAGAAATATAGATCATCTCAAACGAACTCAAACAGAGATTCAACTTAACATAAAGATACCAAATCGAGTTAATCCATATGACGACTAACACATAATATCGAAGTAGCTTCACTGATGCTTGAGAGCACATTAGGCACAAGAGACAAAGCAAGACGAATATGTAATTCGAAACAACACGAAAGATAAACCTAAACAACTACAATATGTTTTGAACATCTAATTGAGGCAAAGCATGAATAACACAATGATCACCCACAAATTCTAGCAGCAAAGGTAATAAACTATGACCATTCATATTCGATCCAAGTGAGAATGAAGTCGAGGAAGACACAACAGAGACAAGTTCATCACATAATACTCGGAATCGAAATGAAAAGTCAACAAAGAAGTAGATATTACCTTTTAGTGGGCAGAGAACTGAGACAACGAGTGAAGTGCGCACCCCACCAATAGATGAGTAAAACAATTTGAAAGAAGATCGAAAATCTTAGGCTAAAACCTTCGTGGGTTCAATTTCGAAGAATACTATTCTCCAACCTTGAAATTCTAATCCATTTGTCCTGTCCGTCTAAATGGCACTAATACCACGTATTTATAGCAAAAAATAAAGTTTTGAATTCAAATAGCCATTTGAGCGTGAGATGAGAGATTGATTGGAGAGAATGGAAGGAAAAACAAGCAAGATGAGAACCTACTCGAAAAATCTAGATTCGATGTGATATTTCTTGATCCGCATCAGATTTAGGTGAGATTTCTCTCGGCCAAAGTCAACAAACCTTGTTTCGAGGTCTGTAATCTTTGAAAAATAAGGAGAGGAACTGACAGTGGTGCTGGGCGGATGAAGAAATTAGGGTTCTTTCTTGACTATAGCGTTTTGGGAAGAAGAAAGGGGAGCAAAGGCGCGCGTGAGGGTTTGGAAAAGAGAAAGAGAGCGTTTGAGCGTGGAATATAGGATATATGCATATGTGTGTGTATGTAAATATATGTATACGTGTACAGGTTTTACGAACAAAAGGATGGCCCTTTTTTATTTAAAATTTGGCCACTTTAATTGCTATTCTAACCGAATTAAACTTAAATATAGCCAAATTGTGTCAAATAACTAATTCAGCCAAAATTAAAATAAGATGAATAATTATCGATTAATTACCTGAGCTTCTTAATTTAAACAAGACAAAATAATTATCAACACTTATTCATTACTTAAAATAGAGAACTAATTATACAAAATTATAAAATTCACTAATTCGAAGAAATAAATGCGTAATTATGCTAAACATTATTTTTAGGCTATTTATTAAATATTTTTATAAAAGGTGAAAATTATATTAACCAATATGTAAAATTATATAATTATTTTTAAAAAATACTAACCAAAACTAATTAGAAAGAGATTTTAAAAAATATATTTTTAGGATTTTTCATTATTTCAAATTGTTTGAAATTGAAGAAGCTGGATAGTTAACTCGAATTGCATAGGGTCAAAATTGGGTGTCAACAACTGCCCCATTCTTTGCGTAGGGTCGATGAAAGAGAACCTGGGCAAAGAAGATTGACAAATCTAATTTTGACTAAACCCACTTTCATCTCTTTAAAACAAAGGCTCGATATGGATTTTTCAGGAATTATGGCCGGACCCTAACATTGAGTTTCCTACACATCTCAAGTTACATGATAATTCAAGCCACTTGTAGTTAGATACGCTTGATTTGACGCATGATTATGAAAGAATTCGAAAGCTATTCCGATATCAAATTATGAAGAGATCGAAATGCTTGGGAATAATATTTAAGAGAGAATATCGTAATACAACCGAGTTTTCAACATTGAACCCGCCTACATATCCTTCAACTCAAGGAATCAGGTTGTTTGTAGTTCGACTCGATCAGTTGAAAAGGAAATCTATTATGCTAGATAACATTTGGTTCTGGAGGAGTGAAAAGTAAGTCGAGTATGAAAAAGAGGCTTCCAACCTCTTAGCCATGAATGTGGTGCACTTCACACCCATAATTAAGAACTTACACGAACATACTTTCCAAAGCTCTTCGTGTATTGTCACTCAGATTGGAAAGTTGCCTCCGGTGAGAGTGAAAAGTTTTTTGGATGCGAAATTGAAACCGATAAACCCAAAGAAAAACCCACATGCCTTCTGATAGGGGTGTGGTTTGATTGTGGTGGAAGTTGCTCCTCAGCTTGCGTCCTAAGAGTTTGATAATCCTCTTCAAACTATGTCCCAGTTCACTGCTAAGAAAAGTTCCACGTTGTGATGCATCCTTTTTTATGTCGTCCGCACCTGTGGTTTGATTTTAGAATTCATCCTCTTGGATACTCTCGGCAAAGAGTGAAATAAACTTGTTAGTAGAAACTATAATTTATATAGAGAAGTGGCATGTTTTACCGTATTCATCACCTTTTTTGTTGCAAATATTCTGACGTCAACCTCTGTCGGTTTTGACGCAATAGATGATGAATTGATGTGATGCTACAATGATGATGACTTTCTCGATAATGCAGTATTGTTGATGACGATGCTTCATTGATAAGATGATGACGATGATGATCCCTCGGTAGAATGATGTTGATCCATTGGTAAGGCAGTGGTGCTTCATTGGTAGGATGATGATGTTGATCCTTTCAGCAATTATATTATCACCTTTGATAATATAATACGGATGACCCTCTCGGTGATTTGAGCATGCAATGGACCTCTTGGTATTGGAAGATGCAGTGTCCCTCTTGGCATTTTGAATATGTAATGGCCCTCTTGGCAATTAAAGATGCAATGTCCCTTTTGGCATTTGCATATATGATGGTTCTCTCGGCAGTTTGAAAATTCAATGACCCTTTTGGCATTTGCATATATGATGGCCCTCTCGGCGGTTTGAAAATGCAATGGCCTTCTCGACATTGGAAGATGTGATGTCCCTCTTGGCGGTTTGAATGTGTAATGGCCCTCTTGGCAATGAAATCACCACCTTCGATGATATGATATGAAATGGCCTTTCGGCAATGATATTACCACCTTTGGTAATATGATATGAAATGGCCTTTTGGCAATGCACATCACCGTGTCTGGTATGGATGTGACATACAAATATCCTTCAACATTAGCCTTTTCCGACTTTAACGTGATAATGAATATTTTTTGGCAAGTTGCACTTTAAATTCTCTTCGATATTTGATGTGTCTTACGTGTTCCCTTCAGACGTCTTTGACACTGGAAATTGCAATATGACATTATTATAGTCATTTGTAAATCTTAAAGTGTCATCCTCTCGATGCTTAACCTACTTTTCTTTGACCACTTGAATCTTCGTTGTGGCTACTATTTTTGTTGAGAAATATGAACAAGAAACTGTTATTCAAAATACCAAGTTAACTACTTCTTATCGCAAGAATATCAATGCCTTTCCTGCATAAAGAAAATGACAGTCTTGGGCGCTTTTGCTCTTGTGACTTTCCCATATTTGTTGAACATAATCATCTCTTGATATCCTTGTAATCCTGCATCCACAGAAAATTTATTAGTTTTAAATGAACTAATCTATGTTGACTTCTTTGATTGCTTGTTCTTCCTCTTGCTATATTTGGTTGATTACTTCTAGCTTCCCACTTCTTGGTAGACATAAGATTGATCTATATTTTATACAAAATATTTGATATATGTCTAAAGTTTCAAGAAAAAACAGATTTTTGAAAAGTAATTTGATGAGGGTCACTGCCAAGTGTCATGTCACATTAAAGCTTAAGTGAACACTGAACAGTTCAAGTTTCGATATATCCAATCTAAAAGTTCTTTTAAGCTGGGGAAATATGAAGTTTGACTTTGAATTTCGAAAGTATTGGGGTTCATGAGCTTCTGATCATGCTGGAGATTACTTGTCGTAAACTTTGAACTTCTGATAGTACTTGATAAAATTTTTGAGATCTTCTCAAAAATTTTGCCCCAGTGAAATGTCTTGGCATTTCTCAAGTCTTTGGTAGGAAGACTTGCGGAATTTTTGAGATCTTCTAAAAAATTCTTCCCCAGTTGCCTTTTCCTAATGCATGCTCAATCTTGTCTTGTTGGCGAAGATCTTTAGAAATTTTGTGGTCCTCTCAAGAATTCTGCCCCAGTTTCCATTATAAAGGGAGATGGAAATTTTATGGGGTGTACGACCGAGCCGTTATGGTGCCTACGTATCCTGTTGAGGTAGGAATTAGGTCAAACGTAGTTTCCCTTTTGGGAATAAAAGAAATACGAAATTTTAATAAGAAAATGACAGAGGCTGACAGAGGCTGACAAAGGCCGCCTACGTATCTCATTTTTGAGAATTCAGGTCAGACGTAGTTCAATACAAGGATATAAGAACTTGACATAAGCAATTACAAGCAAATGATACGATTACAAGGAAAGTGATGAGAGAAAAACTAATCTTTAGACGTGGTATCTCTTGACAGCATCCGAGTTGATTGGTTTTGGCCACTCCTGGCCATCTATCTCTGACAGGATCAAGGCACCTCCGGATAACACTTTACGAACCATGTATGGTCCTTGCCAATTTGGTGCAAATTTTCCCTTATACTCATCTTGATGGGGTAATATGTGTTTGAGGACCAATTGTCCTTCTTCAAATGTTCGAGACCGCACTTTTTTATTGAAAGCACGAATCATTCTCTGTTGATATAATTGGCTATGACAAACAACGGTCATCCTCTTTTTCATCAATTAAGGCTAAGTGTTCAATCCGATTACGAACCCAATCAACATTACTAAGTTCGACTTCTTGAATGATCCTCAATGAAGGTATTTCAACTTCAGCAGTAACACTGCTTCTGTCCCATATACTAGCAAGTATGGAGTTGCTACGATTGATGTTCTAACAGTTGTTCGGTATCCCAACAAAGCATATGGTAACATCTCATGCCAACCTCTGTGATTATCAATAATCTTTCTCAAAATCTTTTTGATGTTCTTATTGGCAGCTTCTACAGCTCCATTCATTTGAGGACGATAAGCAGTTGAATTGTCGAATTTCGGTGAGTAATCTTGAATTGCTCACATATCTCCTTCATCAAATGACTGTTGAGGTTTGCACCATTGTCTGTAATAATGGAATCAGGTATTCCAAATTGACATATCAAGTTGTTACGAACGAAATCAACTATTACCTTCTTCGTCACAGATTTATAAGAATTTTCTTCCACCCACTTAGTGAAGTCATCAATGGCAACCAAAATAAATTTATGTCCATTAGAGGCAGCTAGCTCAATTGGGCCAATGACATCCATGCCCCAGGCCACGAATGGCCAAGGCGATGCCATAATTTTAAGTTCGTGAAGGGGTACTCAAATCAAATCACCATGCACTTGACATTTATGACACTTTTGCACAAATCTACAACAATTGTGCTCCATAGTCATCCAAAAATAACCAGCTCGAATGATCTTCTTTGCCAAGGTAATCCTGTTCATATGAGGTCCACATACTCCAGCATGTACCTCCTCGAGAAGTCTTGTAGCTTCCATGGAATCTACGCACCTGAGGAGTCCCAAATCTGGTGTCCTCCTATAAAGGATTTCCCCACTTGGAAAGAAATTGCTAGCCAATCAACGTATTGCCTTATTTTGATTGGATGTCGCATCTTCCAGATAAAATCTAGTCTCCAGGTAATTCTTTATATCATAATACCAAGGCTTTCCGTCTGGTTCCGCTTCGACATGTGAACAATGAGCGGGTTGTTCCTTTAACTCTATCTCCAAAGGATCAATGTAATTCTGATCTATATGCTTGATCATAGAGGAGATAGTGGCAAGAGCGTCGGCAAATTCATTTTGCAACCTTGGAGTGTCCATAAACTATATCTTTCGAAATCTTTTGCACAATCTTTGCACCAGTTGTACATATGGTACAATCTTTGGATTCTTCACTACCCATTCCCCTTGAACCTGGTGAATTAACAAGTTTGAATCTCCAATTACCGGCAACTCTTGGACATTCATGTCAATGGCTAACATTATGCCAAGAACGCAAGCCTCGTACTCTACCATATTATTGGTGCAATGGAATCAAAGTTTAGCCGCCACGGGGTAATGCTGACCAGATTTCAATATTAAAACCGCTCCAATTCCAGCTCCATTATAATTCACCGCTCCATCAAAGAATGCCCTCCAACCAGGGTATGGCTTAGAACTGCTTTCTCCTATGAACAACACATCTTCGTCAGGAAAGTATGTTTTGAGCGGTTAATATTCTTCATCGATCGGATTTTCTGCGAGGTAATCGGAAAGGGCTTGTCCTTTTACCGCTTTCTGAGTAACATATACAATGTCAAACTCACTCAGAAGCATTTGCCATTTTGCCAATTTTCCAATTGGCATAGCTTTCTGGAAAATATACTTCAATGGATCCATCTTGGAAATAAGATATGTAGTATATGAAGACAAATAATGCCTCGGCTTTTGGACGATTCAAGTCAAAGCACATCATGTTCTTTCCAATAGAGTGTACCGAGCCTCATATGGAGTAAACTTCTTGCTAAGATAGTAGATCGCGCGTTCCTTCTTTTCAGTTTCATCATGTTGTCCTAATATACACCCGAATGCACTTTGAGACGGACAATTAAAGTAACAATGGACTTTCTTCTCGCAGAGGTACCAATATTGGTGGATTTGTCAAATAATCTCTGATAGTATCGAAAGCTTTTTGACACTCTTCGGTCCACACCGTCATTTCATCTTTTTTCAACAACTTAAAGATAGTCTCGCAAACTACCGTGGATTGAGCTATGAATCGACTGATGTAAATCAATCTTCCAAGGAAACTCATAACTTCTTTCTTAGACTTCGGAGGCGGTAAATCCTAAATCGCCATGACTTTGGTAGGATCAAGCTCAATGCCTCTTCTACTAACTATGAAACTTAATAATTTACCAGTGGATACTCCAAAAGCACATTTAGCGGGATTCATCTTCAAGTTGTATTGACGCAATCGATCAAAGAACTTTCTCAAATGGGTCAAGTGATCTGATCTCTTGCAGGACTTGATGATTACGTCATCCACATACACTTCAATCACTCTATGGATCATATCATGGAAGATAGTTGTCATGGTTCTCATGTATGTGGCTCCGGCATTCTTAAGACCAAATGGCATTACTCGTTAATGATAAATACCCCAAGGTGTAATGAAAGTTGTCTTTTCAGCATCCTTTTCGTCCATCAAAAATTGATGATAACCCGCAAAGCAATCCACAAATGATTGCATTTCATTCTTAGCACAATTTTCGATAAGAATGTGGATATTCGGCAATGGAAAATTGTCTTTGGGACTGGCTTTATTAAGATCTCTATAATCAACACATATTCTAATTTTACCATCTTTCTTAGGCACTGGAACAATATTGGCTAACCAAGTTGGATATTTAGTAACCTCCACAACTTTGGTTTGAATCTGTTTGGTAACTTCTTCTTTGATTCTCAAACTCAAATCTAGCTTGAACTTCCGAGTTTTCTGCTTTACCGGACTGAAATCTATATTGATCGGCAACTTGTGAGAAACAATATATGTGCTCAATTCGGGCATATCATTATAGGACCAAGCAAATACGGTGATGTACTGCTTAAGCAAACTGATGAAATTTTCTTTCTGAGTTTCTGTGAGATAGACACTGATCCTAGTTTCTTTAACACCTGCTCGTAGGCAGAAGGGACAAGAAAGGAAACTCCAACTTCCTATCCCTAAAGCACTGTCCACTCGCAGGGAAGAGTTGGCCTTGCCCAAAAAGCATAGGCCCCTTACTCTAAGGCTTTTTCCGGGGCCGTTAATTTCGTCTCACAGTCTCAGTCTCCTTTAAGTTTGGCTTCTCTTGATTCTCAAACTGTTTCAATTCTTCTGCGAGGTGTTCTGGAACCACGGTCTCTTCATCATATTCCTCGAACTCATTCTCATCTATCTCATTTTGCTCACTCAGCTTATGACATGACATGATTTGGCGGGTTTTGAGTTATTTTTACTGAAATCATAAATAAGCCATGTCAGAATAAAAAAAATTAAACAAATTAGTAAGTTGTGAATAAATAGATTTAAGCAATAGAGGAGGATTTCATTTAAATTAAAAGAAAGTACAAACTTTGGCCATGACCATAGGCCAATCTGCCTTTTGAAACATCACGAGGGAAATTAAAGCTTAAAGAGGTAAAACGACATAAAGGGTGGGTCTTACGCCTCATTCAGACTACTACCGATTTTAGAAATAAGCAAGATAGATATGTCTTTGTCTACCAACATGAGTAAGGAACCAGGAGTTGTGTGGATGTCCAATTAGGGACTTGCTCTTCTGGCTTGGCATCTCGAATGCCAGATGTCTCGATTATCTCCTCAAGTACAGCATCAGATTCTTCAAAAAGATTCCTGATTCCCTCCCCGAGGCCATCATCATTGACATATTCTCGCACTAAAAAAGGCTGGTACAAGTGAGGTACTGGTTTTGCTAATTCCCAATCAACCCCTTTGTTACTTGAAGCTTCCATCTCATCATTTGTTATTTGGATGTATCCCAAGCCAAACCTTGAACGTTTTGTGAAAACTTGAATAGGTTGAGTGATACCTTACAAATATTTTCCTAACCCAAAATCAGGTTCAAATCCATTTCTCAGCATCAAAGTGGCTATAATCTTGTAAACGGAAGGCATAGGAGGATGTGAGGCCAAATCATCACCGGTAGCATTCACTATCTCTACTCATCAATAATGCCCACATAGAAATTTGAGTAGGTGTCTTCTCCAAATGTTTCATGATGGAATACTATTTAGGCTGCATTCTTCGCCAAAACTCTTCGGCTTCAACTTCACTGATCGGCCTTTTTTGGTGGTCTCTCTTATGGCCTCCTTGAGCTAATTCTTCCGGTGTATAACATCTACCAGATCTAGTCATACCATGAGCGGTAGCGGTCTCGATCACAAACTCTTTCTTGGTAAGGCATTCTTTTGGCACTGAAGTAAAATCTTGATGAGGTGCCATTATTACAAACTCTTTCTCAGTAAGGACCTTCTTTTGCCCCAAAGCAAAAGTTTGATGTGGTGTCATTATCACAAACTCGGGCTTCTTGCTTATGCTTAGAAAGGCTACAACTTTCTTAAGACTATCAAGACTTGATGGGACTATTATATTAGTAGCACCCCAATCCTTTTCTATTTCAATCATATGAATATCATCTCCCCCATGATTCGATAGAGGATTAATATGCACATTATGAGAGGCAGTCTGAAGGGTGACCATATTGTGATCAATTAAGTCTTGAATCTTATGCTTCAGGTTAATGTAATCTTTGTTGGATGTCCTGCACTATTGGAGTGGTATGCATATATCTTATCAGCTCTAAAGAATTTAGAGTTTGTGTTGACAGGTTTAGGTTTGATGGGATGAAGCATGCCTGCAGCTTCCAATCTTTCGAACAACTTAGTTCGACTTTCAATGAGAGGAGTGAAAATTCTAGGAGGTTTTCTTTCAAAGTTTGGACGAGGAAGGTCATAGTTATTTTGTGGAGGTGGAGGTACCTGATGGTATTTTAAAGGATTTTGGCGGAGAGGTGTTGGTGTTTGGAATTTTGGGTATGGTTGAGTTTGGTAATTTGATTGTGGAGTCTGATAGTTTGGAGGGGTACTTTGGCAATGTGGAGCTGGGAAATTAGGAGGAGGAGTTTGGAAATTTGGAAATTTGGTTGGACATAGAAGATTGGGTAGGGATTTTGTGGAGTTATGGGATAGACTTTGGAAGGTGAAGATTTTCTAGAGCTAAACCCGAACGATCTTTTTGTCCTTTCATCAGATAGATGAGAAATAAAGGGCACATCCTCTCTTTTCTTCCTCAAGAGTCCTGAAGATCCAGCTTGGGCTGCCACACGGGCAATCTTTTCGGTCTTAAGACCATGTTCGATGGTCTCACCTACTTTGACCATCTCAGTAAATTTTGCTCCAATGAGCAGCATCATTCTACCATAGTATTCTAGCTCTTGGATATGCACAAATACTTCAGTAATCTCCTTTTCAGACATGGGAGGTTTAACTCTGGCAATCTCTTTTCTCCACCTGTATACATATTCATGGTAGTTTTTGGTGGATTTTTCCCTAATATCTTCCAAAGAGTATCGATCTGGAACGATCTCTACATTATAAGAAAATCTCTCAATAAAATCTTTAGCTAGAGCATTCCAACTAGGCCATTGTTTTATGTCTTGGGAGGCGAACCATTCTAAGGTCTCCCCATTGAAACTTCGGCTGAAGAGCCGCATCAACAATGCTTTTTCGCAACTCTTACTAGCTGGTCACAATACGCCCTTAAATGAGCTAAGGGGTTCTGAGTTCCTCCAAAAGTGTCAAACTTTGGTACATTAAACCCCTCGGGAAGGTCCAAGTTTGGATGGATACACAAGTCTTCATAGTTTAGCCCCATAACGTCTGGAGTGTAATGAAGCTCTTTCATAGCTTTCATAATTTCTTCCTTTATGCTCTGCTTATTCATTTCCTCTTTGACCCTTCACTTCTTTTCCATCTCCTCATAGTGATCGGGTTCGGGATATGTAGTGTAGGGAAGATGTGGTTCTGTGAGGATTGGAATATGGAAAGTGGCTTTTGGAGGTAGGGGTTGAGTAGTAGGCGGGTTTGAAGTGTTTTGAGGAGGAGTTTGCTACATGGAAGGGAATTCTTAAGAGTTGTTAGAATGTATGCTTTGAGAAGGATGAGGTGTTTGGTAGGAAGAGCTAGCATGATGTTGGTTAGTTGTGTTTAATTCGACGGTGGGAGACTTTTGGACTGGAACAGTAGATGGATTGTGTGGGAAATGTTCGGGTATTGGATTAGGAGTATGGAAATAGAGTGGACACCTTTCATTGTTTGGAGGAGGAATGTTGACAGTGATGGCCAAATTTGCCAACTCCCGAGTCTTATGGATCTCGGCCCTCGTTTCAGCAATTTGTTGTGTCAGTTGAGCAATCAACTAATTCTGCTCAACAATGATAGGATCTGTTACTGTGATCTCATTCAAACCAATGTCCTCACCATTTCCAGTCATCTTTTCTTTTCCTGTCAATAGATTTTGGCTCGGGAAGGAATCTTTAGAACTACATATCTAGGCTTCTGAATTTATGAAAGAATCTACACAAAACGTTACTAAAATCTTGATAATCTGATTTGGATCATTCTAACAGCTAAAACCCAACATTTTCTAACATTCAAGAAACCCTAGGTCTAGATAATATTAAAGGGATAAAGATTTTGACTGAAATCTAGGGACCTACTGGGTGAAAGGAACACTAGTGAAATCCCATATACCTGGTGACGAATTCTACAAGAAATCTTTCAATTTCGTGGCTGGAACTGATGTAAACTCGTTGTGTTCTTGAACTAGGTCTTGGTCGACTTTCTCCTATGTTTTGCTCTAAGTTTGATGAATTTTTATTGAATATGTAACGACCCAAGAGCACCACCTTGCTGTTACCAGCGTATTTGACCTCTCGAAGGTCTTATACAAACCCTTAGCATTCGTAATAGCATTTATCATAGAAAAATAGCGGAAAATTTAAAACTTTTTGATAATATAACACAAGACTTAAAAAGTCACCTCATTTAAACCTTTAATACAAAATCGGAGTACTACGTCTCGAGGTAGCCATCTTAAAACACGACTACAACACAAAAAGGACACAACCCTTACAATACAAAAGAAACTACTATCTAGTACATTGAACTTAAGGAAACTCTTTAACATAAAGGTCCTTGAATCTTCAAGGACACACCCGAACTTGGGAGTGGTAAGCCAAGCTCTTCACTTCTAGGAAATGCCCTTTAGCCACCACCACCTACACTTGGTGTAAAAAGATGAAGAAGAGTGGTGTTAGTACAAGAATGCTCAAAGTATGATAACCATGCAAAAACATGCTTTTAAATGGGACATTTAATTGGAAAGCATGCATCATGCCTTTTTAGAGAAACTTCAAGAACATTTGGTACAATAGGCATAATATAAACCACATACATCATCATACATACGTAAATCATTCATAATAGTACATAGAGCCACTTATAACATTTTAGGCACATTCAATGCATACAATACACCTTCCTCTTTATCTTGACTCTTTTCCTCAAGCAACCCTTAGGGAATACTTGGTGCAACATAACACCTTAAGGTTACCAAGAGTGAACTTACATATAGCCTTCATCAAACCAACCACATATATTCATAGAGTCATAAACACACGATAAGGCATAGTTTTCACATAGGAACCATCACCTAAGACAACCCCCAAGTCACACTAGTGCAATGTGCAAGTAGCATCCCATAATACCTCTCACACCAAGTGTTCCTAGGAAGCCACCAAAGACTAGGCACATCATATTCAACAAGTCATACATCTTCATTTAATCTCTTCACAAGCTCACTTGTGCAATGTACACGTGGAGTCCCATACCCCCACATATACTAAGCAAACCCATTAAGAAGTCATAAGTGTAATTCACAAGAATAATCATACTTCATGTCTTGACATAAGTAAAGTCAACCTTAACATGCATTCATATTAACATACATAGACCATAGTTTTCATTACATAAAGAGCCTAATCAAAACATCCCTTAGAGTCCACTTGTGCAATGCATAAGTAAGGTCCATAGTCCTACCTACACTAAGTAACTCTTCAAGAAATCATAACTAGAGTTCATATTCTAATCTTAGTTTATTTCTTAACTTTCAGGAGACATTGCCATAACCAACATAGACCATGTGAGCTACATGAAATCCGGTGTTCTACTCTCACACCGTAAAGAGAGGATACTACTTGCCAAGGTAGGACCTACATACATAATAGCTATCCAGTGGATCCACTAAGCTAATACCTACGGAGGCACGTAGTTATGGAACAAGGAGATTGCTACTAGAAAACCTTGACTTACTAAGCATGGAGGTTTCCATCTCATGAGACAACATCTATGTTGGGAACCCAGACTTGCTAAACGTGAAGGTTCTCTTATGGGAA
>NW_006239158.1:45128-46480 GCF_000226075.1 Solanum tuberosum
GAAGCCGGACTTGCTAAACGTGAAGCCCCCACTCTCATTTTTCATGTTCACTCGGTGCTAAGCTCCAACTCCCTTTTTAAACATCTTTAAGCATTTATTTGACATTAGTTCATAAAATAGGCTTTAGGGACTTAATCCCTCATATCATATAGCTCAAAGGTTTCTAAGATGAGAATGACCTACCTTTCACATAGTCATAACATATTCATAACATAGTCTAATTAAGAGTACAATTGAGAAAACCTTTCAAAAGACTCACTTTCACTAGATTAACATAAACCTTATTCATTCATTCATGTGTGTGTACATATGTGATTAAGCCTTTTACATAAACACCTTTATGCAACATACGTTCATACCTTGTCATACACTTTGCATGCATAATAAGGTGTAAGGGTGCATATAAGAGTTAACCTTTCAATAGACACCATAACAGATCATATACATAGCTATACATGTAGAGTATGTGTGCGCATATTGGTCCTCATAGTGACATAGTAGCAACAACATTGATATTGAGTACACTTCCCTTTAAGGGATCACAACACATTCACAATGTCCCCAAATCATGACCAAATCACATATAAAGCCTTTAGGGATTCTAGGCCACACACCCACACTTCATCATAGGAGACAAGGACATATTCAACTTTGAATAGGTACTCATAACATGTATATGATCACACATTCATATAGGGGTCGTATAGGTAGGGGTCATTCCACAATAGTACTTAACATAATCAATCATGTAGACTACACTTTATCCCTAGCATTGTCATTCACATTATACTCCTCATCATCAACACACTTTAAAATCATGCTAGCAATGAGGATTTCATACATAACCTTTATAGCGCAACTTCATAAATATATGCATCATAATCATCAATTCACTTCACATCTATTACCTTCAAGGCCATGATCTCAACATGCATAATTGTTCAAGAAGTAAACACCTCCGCCATAAGTGGATCAACCATACAACATCAATTCTCATACTATAGACTAGAAGTTAGGCAACTTACCAATTCTCCAAGTCATGATCACCATGGATCAATCCTCAACAATTCATAATCAATTGACATAGATAGCAATAGGAATCAACAATGTAATTCAATAACATAAACACAATCTAAGTACAATTCTATAAACAAAGGGATCAACCCATAACTTTGCACATAAGGCCATAATTCTCAACTCATCAATATACCAACAATTCAACATGAATAAGTATAGATAATCATAAAAAGCATCAATACAATCTAATCTAAATATAATTTTACCAATAGAGATCATATTCACAAAGACCCACATCATAGGCCAATTTTCGAGAATTTGGGGATCATGGGTTC
>NW_006239158.1:46922-47788 GCF_000226075.1 Solanum tuberosum
TTTGGTCTTTGAATCACTTTTGAAAATCTTTGATAGAACTGCTTGAATGAGAGGTTATTCAAGAATCAAGAGTCACCATACCTTAATTATTGAAGACCCATGAAATTGAAGAAGAAATCAGTTGAAAACCCATCTTATAGCTTGAGCTTCATCAAAGTCTTCAATGGAGTTTTTGAGAGAATCTATTTTTTTTAGAGGGAAGGGTCAATTTGAAGAGTGGGGTATAATTCTAGGTTTTGGGGTTTTAACCAACTTAAAATACCCTAAAATAGGTAAAATAACCGTTTATAATAATTCCCCAAAGTACCCAAACCAGCCATCTCTTTGTTGGACCTTTTAAACAAGTCAAACTTGAGTTTTATTTTCGCAGATTTCATCGAGGAACTAGTCCGCGACGCAGAGGTGTTCCATGGAGTTTCTAGAGATTAAATTTTGAGACAGTAGAGTCTGCGACACAGAGCCACTTTTTGGCCATTGGTGGAGCAGGTCCGCGACGCGGAGCCACTCCCTCCATGAACAACTTCAAGCTGCCTTGGCAGCTTGTTTGGTCAAGGGTTAGGGTCCTCCTCGGCAACCCTTATGGTGGTCCCGGGAAGCCGTACCCGAACTTTTTAACCCTAAAAACATTTATTAAGACACTAGGGTCACCTCCATTGATGTTAGACTCCAAACAACACATAAAAACACGAACAACATACTATAACATACTAACACGCAAAAGACTAGTTTTCGAACGTCTTGGTCATCCCTTGACGTTTGACTTCCAAACTTTATTATTCATTATTTTTAACAAGTTATTAATGCATAAAACCCATGTGAGGCTCTACTTTATCCTACTTCATTTTGAGGGTTGTTACAATATCCCC
>NW_006239158.1:47932-52002 GCF_000226075.1 Solanum tuberosum
GGCCACATAGGCCTTTCTAATGTTCATAGGAGGAACTACCTTCTCCTAATCATGACATACACACATGGCTTCATAAAAATCATAAGCAAGTATTACACAAAGGTCAATTCATTTAAGGAGAAATTCTCAACCTCTAACCTAAGCATGCTCATACTCTCTTCCTCATGAAGTCAAGAGTGCATTCACCATATAAAGATGCATATTGACATGAGAAACATAAATTTTATTACTAAAATTCCATTTTTATGTAATAAGAATCCTTCAAAACATGCATAACATACGGAGATCATGCAACTCATAATCATATGCAAGGCTCCAAAACATGAACAAGCTACTAGGAACTCTTTGGTCTCAATATTGAATAAGAATAGAAGGAAAAGATAAGGATATCAACAACCTTACTACTCACTCATCATCCCCCACTTAGGGTAAACCCATCTAAGAGCACATTAAAGTAACCAAGAGAACTATCACTTACCAATTAAGCACAATTCCCCCCCCCCTCTCGGGATCAAGTTATGCAAACTCTTTTAATCATTACATCCTTCATCTCTAAGGTAGGAACCATTCTCCACTAAATCTTCACTATACTCCCTTAGGTGAGGATTTCAAGAATCCAAAAAAAAAGTATCTATACCAATCCACTTCATATCTATCACCCAAAGTGGTTCTCAACATGGAGAACTCAAGGAAGTTCAATGTAGAAATATTAAGGGCACTCAAAACCTTAACAACTAGGCACATTATCCCCCACTTGGGGTGAGCTTAACTAACTCTTTATCACATCATACCCTTATCATCACCTTTGGTGTAACTTTCCGCTCAACCATGCCTAGGTATTATCTAAACACTCTATTTGAATGACCATACTTAAGATCAACCTTACAAGACAACTATCCTCTTTAGAGTTGGTCAACACCAATTCTCTTGTCCTTCCCATGAACTAAGGGGTACATGCAACTCTCAAAACTAACCTTAGAGCAAAACACTATCCCAACTTATGGAATAAAGCCCCTTTTTCTGCTCTTAAGGCAAGCCTACACAAGAACTCTGATTCACACAAGGACAACCATGAAGCATCACTCATAAGAAAAAAAAGCAACTTTCAACTCACACTGTTACCACATTCCTTCAAAACTCCTACTACACCATGACTTTCTACTATCATTACCCATCACCATAAAGCAACTCATCATCCTAAAAAGGATTTCATTCTTACCATAACGACTCTTATCATACGAGAACTACACCACCATACAACATTTTCAGTGTAATGCTTCCAACCTCATAGGTCACACATAGCCAAGATTGGCATCACAATACGATTTCCAAATCTACCTTCATATATACTCATATAGTCACCACATCATAATAAGCATTAAAACTCACATTTTCTTCCCTCGATCCTTGCAACATCACCCCTTCCAAGTAATCACATCTAGAAGACCACCGGACAAGCGAAAATAAGAGAGAGATCATATGGAGTTAAGCTCTACAGCACAACACAAGAGTAATGAAGAAACTGAAACTTCTATCGTCTTATAGCCTCTCGCTCATAGATGTGTCGCGACTCACACCGATGAACAAGACTCTACTAGATGTGGCTCATGAGACGTTGAATCCTAAGACCATTTTCATAACCTTATGCTCTGATACCAAGTTTGTAACGACCCGAGAGAACCCCCTAGCCGTTACCGGCGTATTCGACCTCTCGGAGGTCTTATAAAAGCCCTTAACATTCGTCATAACATTTATCAAAGAAAAATAGCAGAAAATTTAAAACTTTTTCATAATATAACACAAGACTTAAAAAGTCACCTCATTTAAACCTTTAATACAAAATCGGAGTACTACGTCTCGAGGTAGCCATCTTAAAACACGACTACAACAAAAAAAGGACACAGGCCTTACAATACAAAAGAAACTACAATTTAGTACATTGAACTTAAGGAAACTCTTTAACATAAAGGTCCTTGAATCATTAAGGAACCACCCGAACTTGGGAGTAGTAAGCCAAGCTCATCACTTCTAGGAAAGGCCCTTTAGTCACCACCACCTACACTTGGTGTAAAAAGATGAAGAAGAATGGTGTTAGTACAAGAATGCACTAAGTATGATAACCATGCAAAAACATGCTTTTAAAAGGGACTTTAATTGGAAACCATGCATCATGCCTTTTTAGGGAAACTTCAAGAACATTTAGTACAATAGGCACAATATAAATCACATACATCATCATACATACGTAAACCATTCATAATAGCATATAGAGCCACTTATAACATTTTAGGCACATTCAATGCATACAATACATTACCTTCCTCTTTATCTTAACTCTTTTCCTCAAGCAACCCTTAAGGAATACTTGGTGCAATGTATCACTTTAAGGTTACCAAGGGTGAACTTACGTATAGCCTTCATCAACCAACCACATATATTCATAGAGTCATAAGCACACCATAAGACATAGTCTTTACATAGGAACCATGACCTAAGACAACCCCCAAGTCACACTAGTGCAATGTGCAAGTAGCATCCCATAATACTACTCACACCAAGTGTTCCTAGGAAGCCACCATAGACTAGGCACATCATATTCAACAAGTCATAACATCTTCATTTAACATTAGACATAAGACAAACATACTTCATAACATCATATAAGGACTCATTCATTTACTACATAATTAGTCATATATAATTTAGTTCATATCATAAGTAAACCACCCTCAAAACCTCTTCACAAGCTCACTTGTGCAATGTACACATGGAATCCCATACCCCCACATATACTAAGCAAACCCATTAAGAAGTCATAAGTGTAATTCACATGCATAATCATACTTCATGCCTTTGACATAAGTAAAGTCAACCTTAACATGCTTTCAAATTAACATACGGAGACCATAGTTTTCATTACATAAAGAGCCTAATCATAACCTCTCTTAGAGTCCACTTGTGCATTGCATAAGTAGGGTCCATAGTCCTACCTACACTAAGTAATTCTTCAAGAAATCATGACTAGAGTTCATATTCTTATCTTAGTTCATTTCTTAACTTTCGGGAGACATTGCCATAACCGACATAGACCATGTGAGCTACATGGAATCCGATGTTCTACTCCCACACCGAAAAAAGAAGGGTACTACTTGCCAAGGTAGGACCTACATACATAATAGCTATCTAGTGGATCCACTAAGCTAAAACCTACGGGAGCACGCAGTTATGGAACAAGGAGATAGCTACTAGAAACCTTGACTTGCTAGGCATGGAGTTTTCCATCTCATGAGACAACATCTATGTTGGGACCCGGACTTGCTAAACGTGAAGGTTCTCTTGGTGGGAAGCCGAACTTGCTAAACGTGAAGCCCCCACTCTCAATTTTCATGTTCACTCGGTGCTAAGCTCCAACTCCCTTTTTAAACATCTTTAAGCCTTTATTTAACATTAGTTCATAAAATAGGCTTTAGGGACTTAATCCCTCATATCAAATAGCTCAAAGGTTTCTAAGATAAGAATTCCCTTTCATCATAGAACGTACATTATGTGAGAATGACCTTTCACATAGTCATACCATATTCATAACATACTCTAGTTTAGAGTACAATTGAAGAAACCTTTCAAGAGACTCACTTTCACTAGATTAACATAAACCTTATTCATTCATTCATTCACGTGTGTGTACATATGTGATAAAGCCTTTCACATAAACACCTTTATGCAACACATGTTCATACCTTGCTACTCATACACTTTGAATACATAATAAGATGTAATGTTGCATATAAGAGTTAACCTTTCAATAGACACCATAACACATCATATTCATAGCCATACATGTAGAGTGTGTGTCGGCGCATATTGGTCCTCATAGTGACATAGTATCAACAACATTGATATTGAGTACACTTCTCTTCAAGGGATCACAACACATTCACAATGTCCCCAAATCATGAGCAAATCACATATAAATCCTTTAGAGATTCTAGACCACACACCCACAGTTCATCATAGGAGACAAGGACACATTCAACATTGAATAGGTACTCCTAACATGTATATGATCAAAC
>NW_006239158.1:52040-52281 GCF_000226075.1 Solanum tuberosum
ACACACCCACACTTCATCATAGGAGACAAGGACACATTCAACATTGAATAGGTACTCATAACATGTATATGATCACAGATTCATATAGGGGTCATATAGGTAGGGGTCATCCACACTAGTACTTAACATAATCAATCATGTAGACTACACCTTATTCCTAGCATTATCATTCACATTATACTCCTCATCATCAACACACTTTAAACATCATGCTAGCATTGAAGATTTCATACATAACCTT
>NW_006239158.1:52536-82346 GCF_000226075.1 Solanum tuberosum
TTAAAAACCTTAATTCCACATTAATTCATCAATAGAATGATTTAGAAAATCGTTTGACAAGGAACCTATGTTTAGATTGAAAATTGGGAATTTTGGTCTTTGAATCACTTTTGAAAATCTTTGATAGAACTCCTTGAATGAGAGGTTATTCAAGAATCAAAAGTCACCATACCTTAGTTATTGAAGACCCATGAAATTGAAGAAGAAATCAGTTGAAAGCCCATATCCTAGTTTGAGCTTCATCAAGGTCTTCAATGGAGTTTTTGAGAGAATCTATTTTTTTTAGTGAGATGGGTCAATTTGAATAATGGGGTCTAATTCTAGGTTTTGGTGTTTTTAAACCAACTTTAAAAATACCCCTAAAATAGGTAAAATAACCATTTATAATAATTCCCAAAGTACCCAAACCACCCCTCACTTAGTTGGACCTTTTAAACAAGTCAAACTTGAGTTTTATTTTCGCAGATTTCGTCGGGGAACGAGTCCGCGACGCGGAGGTGTTCCATGGAGTTTCTGGAGATTAAATTCTGAGACACTAGAGTCCGTGACGGGATCCACTTTTTGGCCATTGGTGGAGCAGGTCCGCGACACGAAGTCACTCCCTCTATGAACAACTTTAAGCTGCCTTGGCAGCTTGATTTACCAAGGGTTGGGGTCCTCCTCGGGAACCCTTAGTGTGGTCCCGGGGAGCCGTACCCGAATGTTTTGACCCTGAAAATATTTATTAAGACACTAGGGTCACCTCCACTGATTTTAGACTCCAAACAACATTTAAAAACAAGAACAACATACTAGAACACACCAACACGCAAAAGACTAGTTTCCAAATCTCCTGGTCATCCCTTGACGTTTGACTTCCAAACTCTTTAAAACTGACTAAAAAGGCTATTCTTCATTATTTTTGACAAGTTATTAATGCATAAAACCCATGTGAGGCTCTACTTTATACTATTTCATTTTAAGGGTTGTTACAAAATAACTGATTAAGGTAAGTTCTAATTTGTTTACTAGGCTAAAAGTGACCAAAACCACGTAGTTTAAGGGTTAAACGATGTATTTTAGGGGTCCAACACATGAGGAAAAGACCAAATGACCCCTGACTTGAAGTTTATTGAAGCCACCTACGGGTCTGACCGACGGACCGTCGATCGATTGATGGCCCATCCTGTCAGTTCCTCGATCAGCGTTAGAGAGTGGTTTTCAGGGGGGTCTGACCTATGGCCCTGGACCACGGACCGTGGTCTGACCTACGGTCCGTAGGTCTTGGTGTAGGTCTGGACTTAGAAATATTTTTTGGGGGGTTCTCGGACTGAAAGCTGGAGGTTGACTGATTCGACGTTGCAAGCACACCTCATCCTATTCTAGGTGTTCAACAATTGTAAATCAATATAAAACCCAACTAAATGAGTTGCGGTCGAATCCCACAGGGAGAGGTACATGTTTAAGAGTCAATTGGGAAGTATGAACATGATCAAATCAGTCGTAGGAATAAACATTATCGAATAAAGACATCTTTAAATTAAAGGGGTGACATGACTGTCAAATAGGGATTTTGGTTTTAATTTTCAACTACAAACAGTGGCAAACAAAACAAAATAACAATAATGAGACGGGTTCTTGGGATGTGATTCGATTATAGGCTAATATAGACAAATGGGTAATTGCAACTATTAGAAAATCGCTAGATATTAGTGAGTAAGCTAGGTTATAGTGGAGGTACAAAAGACAAAGAGGTAATTTCAACTATTAGAAAATCGCTAGATATTAGTGTGAAGGGTTCTGAGAGAGTGTCTGGACTAACATTGAAGGTGACTGCTATATAGGGAGTTACAAAAGACAAAGTAACCTTACTGTCTTTCCACTGAGTGTACCATATGTGAGCCACATCCTTAAGCTGGTAGGATGCCATCTCCACCCTACCATTATCAGTTTCTTGTATCACTCCTAAGATTTTCTTAACCTAATCAATGAAGTTATGTGGGTCCTCACCAACTTGTGACCCTAAAAGCTCGGGCGGATTCATTCTAGCAAAATCTCGAACCCAAGCTGCCACTAATCCACCATTTCTATTAGTAGGAACTAGAACCTGCTTATTGTTCTGGTTGGTCATACTTTGAGCCAAAAGCTGAATCGTATTTAGAAACTCTGCATTCGAAACCTCATGGTTTAGGACAAGAGGAACTGCATTAGCATTCCTTGTGTAAACTCTACAAGGAGGCATGATCTTAGGCACAAAACGATGGATCAGAAGGAGAGATTATACCAACGCACGATTTGAATATTAAGAAGGTTAAAGTTTTTCCTAAAACACTTCATAGCCTCATTCTCATTAGATGTGGTGCACTTCACACCCATGAAAAGGACTCTACTTAGTGCGGTTTTTCAGACATCCTAGGACACTTAAACCTATCGCTCTGCTACGAAGTATGTCACGCCCCGAAGCTACCCCCAGGACGCAGACACGGGACCTAGGATCACGAGTGACCCCAAGCTAACCCTGTTGGCATATCATAAGCATACTAGAGTAAACTGAAGTAAAGAAATACTCCACGGAAGCTAAATCATCATGTAAACTAAAATTACGGGGAATCCCCATAAACTATCTGAACAAATGAAAACTGAGAGTTTAACAACAACTAAAAAGTCAAACTCAAACGCTAAAACTGAAACTAACTATGTCTGAATATAGCCTCTAACTTACTAGAAATGCTGGGACATGCCACAACTAGTTCTAGCAAATACTGAAAGCTAAAGACTAAAGGCAAAGGAAGATAATCATGTCAATCGTCCTCGAAGAATGAGGACTCACCATTGATGATGCTGAACTGAAGATCGAGAATCGTTCTATGTGTGATCTGGAAGCTGAGAACCTGTACCTACATCATAAGAAGATGTAGTGCAGAATATGCGTTAGTACTTGAAAGGTACTAAGCATGCAGGATAGAGTAAAGCTGAACAATAATCATAACTAAACTAAAGCATATATCTAAGCAATGATAAGAGATAAGCATGATACTAAACTGAGATTACTGAACATGAAGTAACTGAATGCAATGACAAAGTTTATAACATGCTGAGACTGAATATTGAACTGTGATTGATAACGTGATCAATGCAATAGAATCTGACCTTCAGGGAGCTACTAATAATCGACCTCAAATAACATGAGCTAAATGTGGAGTCCGATGTATACGCCGCATCGAAAGGACCTAGTATACCCTGCTAGAGGTATAGAGGCATGACTGGCGTGATTACTGAAATGATGCCCACAGAGGGGTCTTACAACCTAAGGGGCACGTAGTTCTGGGACTTGAGGGTGATTTACCCTAATCCACTAAGTATTAAGCTTCTCCTAATTGATTATGTAATTAACAATTTATGACTGAAATTTTGTAATACTGGATAGCTCAAAACTGACATGCTAACTTAAAATGCAACATTAATATGCTGATAATGAAACATTCGAATCTGAGGCATGCATATCTGAAATATCTGACCTAGCATGTGTAATTCATGAACTAAAGAACTACATAGCTAGGGTTCTGAATTTATGAAAGAATCGACATAAAACGATACTAAAATCATGATAATCTGATTTGGATCATTCTAACAGCTAAAACCTAACAATTTCTAACATTCAAGAAACCCTAGGTCTAGATAATATAAGGGAATACGGATTTTGATTGATATCTAGGGACCTACTGGGTGAAAGGAACCCACTAGTGAAATCCTACATACCTGGTGATGAATTCTACAGAGATATCTTTCTATTTCGTGGTTGTAACTGATGAAAACTTGTTGCATTCTTAAACTAGGTCTTGGTCGACTTCATCATATGTTTTGATCTAAGTTTTATGAATTTTTGGTGAATAATTGATTAAGGTAAGTTCTAATTTGTTTACTAGGCTAAAACTGGCCAAAACCACGTAGTTTAAGGGTAAAACGACGTAGTTTAGGGGTCTAACACATGAGGAAAATACCAAACGACCCCTGACTTACAGTCTGCTGAAGCCATCGACGTGCCTGACCGACGCACCGTCGATCGATTAAAGGCTCGTTTTGTCAGTTCATCGATCGGTGTCAGAGAGTGGGTTTTGGGAGGGTCTGACCTACGGCCCTAGACCAGGGACCGTGGTCTCACCTATGGTCCGTAGGTCTTGGCCTAGTCTGGACTTAGAAAGAATTTTTGGAGGGTTCTCGGACTGAAAGCAAGAGGTTGACTAATTTGACATTGCAAGCACACCTCATCCTATTCTAGGTGTTGAACAATCGTAAATCAGTATAAAACCCAAATAAATGAGTTGGGGTCGAATCCCACAAGGAGAGGTACGTGTTTATGAGTCAATTGGGAAGTATGGACATGATCTAATCAGTCATAGGAATAAACATTTTCGACTAAAGACATCATTAAATTAAAGGGGTGACGCAAATGTCAAATGGGGGTTTTTGTTTTAAATTTCAACTACAAACAGTGGCAAACAAAACGAAATAACAATAATGAGACGGGTTCTTGGGATGTGATTCGATTATAGGCTAATATAGACAGATGGGTAATTGCAACTATTAGAAAATCGCTAGATATTAGTGAGTAAGCTAGGCTATAGTGGAGTTATAAAAGACAAAGGGGTAATTGCAACTATTAGAAAATCGCTAGATATTAGTGTGAAGATTTCTGAGAGAGTGTCTGGACTAACATTGAAAGTGACTACTATATAGGGAGTTACAAAAGACAAAGTAGCCCTGCTATCTTTCCACTGAGTGTACCATATGTGAGCCATATCCTTAAGTTGGTAGGATACCATCTCAACCCTACCATTACCAGTCATTTGTATCACTCCAAAGATTTTCTTAACCTCATCAATGAAGCTATATGGGTTCTTACCAACCTGTGACCCTAAAAGTCGGGCGGATTCATCCTAGCAAAATCTCGAACCGTAGCTGCTACTAATCCACCATTTCTATTCGTAGGAACTGGAACCTACTGATTGTTCTGGTTGGTCATACTTTGAGCCAAAAGCTGAATCGTATTTCAATACCCTGCGTTCGAAACCTCATGGTCTGGGATAAAAGGAACTGCATTAGCATTGCGTGCATTAGCATTCCTTGCGCAATCTCTACAAGGAGGCATGATCTTAAGCGCATAATGATGGATTAGAAGGAGAGATCATACCAACGCACGATAAGAATATCAAGAAACTAAAGTTTTTCCTAAAACACTTCGTTGCCTCATTCTAATTAGATGTGGTGCACTTCATACCAACGAAAAAGGACTCTACTTAGTGCGGCTTTTCAGACATCCTAGGACAGTTAAACCTAAGGCTCTGCTACCAAGTTTGTCACGCCCCGAAGCTACCCCCAGGACACAGACACGGGACCTAGGATCACGAGTGATCCCAAGCAAACCCTGCTGGCATATCATAAGCATACTAAAGTAAACTGAAGTAAAGAAATGCTCCGCGGAAGCTAAATCATCATGTAAACTAAAATAACGGGGAATTCCCATAAACTATTTGAACAAATGAAAATTGAGAGTTTAACAACAACTGAAAATTCAAACTCAAATGCTAAAACTGAAACTAACTATGTCTGAATATAGCCTCGAACTTACTAGAAATGTTGGGACATACCAGAACTAGCTTTAGCAAATATGGAAAGCTAAAGACTAAAAGCAAAGGAAGATAATCATGTCAATCGTTCTCGAAGAATGAGGACTCACCATTGATGATGCTGAACTGAATATCGAGAACCGCTCTATGCGTGATCTAGAAGCTGAGAACCTGAACCTACATCACGAGAAGATGTAGCGCAGAGTATGCTTCAGTACTTGAAAGGTATTGAGCATGCAGGATAGAGTAAACCTGAACAATAATTATAACTAAACCAAAGCATATATCTAAGCAATGATAAGAGATAAGCATAATACTAAACTGAGAATACTGAACATGAAGTAACTGAATGCAATGACCAAGTTTATAACATGTTGAGACTGAATATTGAACTGTGACTGATAACGTGATCAATGCAATAGAATCTGACCTTAAGGGAGCTACTAATAACCGACCTCAAATAACATGAGCTAAATGTGGAGTCCGATGTATACGCCGCATCGAAAGGACCTAGTATACCCTGCTAGAGGTATATAGGCATGACTGGCGTGATCACTAGAATGATGCCCACAGAGGGGACTTACAACCTAAGAGGCACGTAGTTGTAGGACTTGAGGGTGATTGACCCTAGTACACTCGGTATTAAGCTTCTCCAAATTAATTATGTAATTAACAATTTATGATTGAATTTCTGTAATACTAGATAGCTCAAACCTGACATGCTAACTTGAAATGCAACATTAATATGCTGATAATGAAACAGTCAAATCTGAGGCATGTATATCTGAAATATCTGACCTAGCATGTGTAATTCATGAACTAAAGAACTACATAGCTAGGGCTCTGAATTTATGAAATAATCTACACAAAACGATATTAAAATCATGATAATCTGATTTGGATCATTCTAACAGCTAAAACTTAACAATTTCTAACATTCAAGAAACCCTAGGTCTAGATAATATTAAGGGAATAAAGATTTTGACTTAAATCTAGGGACCTACTGGGTGAAAGGAACCCACTAGTGAAATCCCACATACCTGGTGACGAATTCTATAGAGAAATCTTTCAATTTCATGGATGGAACTGATGAAAAATCGTTGTGTTCTTGAACTAGGTCTTAGTCGACTTCCTCCTATGGTTTGCTCTACGTTTGATGAATTTTTGGTGAATAATTGATTAAGGTAAGTTCTAATTTGTTTACTAGGGTAAAACTGACCAAAACCACGTAGTTTGACATAGACGTCTCTGTCATCGATGTCTGCATAACCGACTGTACAATTGTCTCCTCTAAATTTGGCAGGTCTCCATAGATGGTCTCCTTCGAGCATCCAGTTGCTCCTCATCCGTCTCAGCCTCTGACTCATCAGCAGCAGCATTCTCCATAGGTACATCTATGTTGGTCGCCGGAGGCATCTCAGAACTGCCCGGGACACCCTCAGTCTCAACTTCCTCAAATAAAGAAGTAAAGTCTATAGACTTTAGATAGTCCACATCCTTCCTTAAGCCTGCAACCTCGGCTTTCAAAGTCGTCATCTCTGAAGTAGCCTCATATCGACTCTCACAAGTCTCTACTCTCGATGTGAAAGCATCAATAGATGTTTGGAGGGGTGTCGATGCAGCTAGGATGGCCCGCTCGAACATCCAAGGTACCATGGCCTCTAATCGGGCAGCCCACACATCGGCAGAATGGGCTAAGTGCCCCATCTTCAGGATCATGGCCTAAGTAATATTGATGGGCTGGGAAGTAGTAGATGAACCAGGAACCTGGGAGGAAGTGGAAGCAGGAGTACCTGAATGCCCAGTGGCCGGAGTAGGCAAAGGTGCCTCTGCAGGTATTGAATCAACATCAACCTTCAGGGATGTCTCCATCGGAGCCGCTCTCCTCATATCTGTCTCCTCCCGTGTGTACTTGGCTTCTATGCGCCATATGTCTTTGGAGGATGTAGGGGTGACCTTGATGTCCCTATTCTCATCACGAGAAACTCTAGCACGCCGGCACAACTCTATAATCAGGACCGGGAATAAAAGAGACGTCTGGCGCTGCTTAACCCTCATGGCCATCTCTGCTCAATGATGAGTCCCAAGTCAATGCTCCTCCGGGCTATGATTGACCCAAGGCAGGCCGCTTTTGGATGGCAAAGGATGGACTCATTCTGCGAGGGCATGATAGAGCAGCTGATGAACCCGAACCAATATCGAGCGGCAATATTCATGTCCTTCTTCTCGATGGGAGCTCCTACCTCAATCCACCTCGGGGTGGTGTCAGAAATGAAGGGGCAAGCCAACCCTTGAGATTATACAAAGATGTCATAGTGGTAGCCAAATTTGGGTAATCAAAACCTGACCCTCTATCAAATACAACGTTGATATGATCGCGACCGTATCTCACTATTGTCCCCCGTACCGTGATGGACTCTACCGGTCTAAAAGCATTGTCCTTCTTCTTTCCCTTAGGTACCAGGTCACAATATGCTGAGTAAAACTCCCAGACCCATGTAAGAATGTATGGGCCTAAGGGGTAAACTGCTCAAATCTCTGGAACCTGAGAGTGTCCCACACATTAGGATACTTGCCCTCTAGGCCCTCTGTGGATAGCAGTTTTTCCTCTAGAATCATCCTCAATCCCTGGCCTATAGCCAATTGAGTAGCCGAGGAGGAGGATCTTGAACTGGTGGCGCTGGAACCACCGTATGTTCCGGAGTTGGCACTGTATTAGTAGGAGATGTGGCCTGTGGAACCCTAGATGCATCTTAGCGATACCTTGCATAAATTTCTGCTCGCCGGGACTGTAGAGGCTGGTCATCCTCAGGCTCAGAAAATGCAGCCTTGGAATCAAAGGAATCCCCCTAGCTGCCGGAGTTATGATCCGATATCTCAGATGCAGGCGCATTTCCCTTACCTTTGACTCCCTTGGGAAGTGCCTTCTTTCCCTTTTTAAAAGGGGTAGCTACCCCCTCATTGATAACTATGCCACGTGCTCTTTTGCGGGGCGGCATGTCCAAGTTGGTTCTAGCAATATCTGAAAAAATATCGTTGAATGTTAGAAACAGTTTAGGAAAAGTTATAGAAAGAATCACTGAACCAATCGGCGAGTCGCCGAATCACTTTGGCGAGCCAGATCGGTCTTGCCAAAAGATTTAGCTCAAAATTTCCTAGAAAAATGGCATGTCGGCAATGAGAAGGGCCTTTCGTTGAATCACCGACTTTATTCGGCAAGCACAGACTAGCCTGCCAAAAGTTACATTATATTTTAGGGATTAGGGACGCCGAAAGGGCGATCAAAGAAGACTTTCAGCGAATCACTAAGTGAACTCGACAAGTGAACTCGGCGAGCTCAGGATTCTTGCTGAAAGTTACAGAACCAAACTCAACAAAACCACGAAATTAATGGCGATCAAGGGTGATTTCAGTGAACCGCCGACTGGTTCGGCGAGCTCGAACTAGCTCGCCAAACTTCCCAACGTGCCTATTCTCAACCCCAACTTCCAAAATCAACCCTGCATCCCCCGAAAACAAAATCAAACAACACACCCACTCAATTAATCCCAGACCCATTAGACCCATGTCATTCGAGTACTCAGACTTCCCCCGGTTTGGCCAAAATTGGCCATTTGACGACTTTAGCCCTTAAGAATGACGTCAAATGCTCCATCATTGGGCAAAGCACATCATTTAGCGCAATTTGGGTTACTCGGACTTCACCCAACTAGACTCAACAATAATTAAGCACAACCCACAAGATTATGATCAATTGTAAAACACGAAATTCAGGAAATTAATAATTCATGTAATTTAGGCACGAGAGAGCATATCCTCAGCATGGCCACCCTCAGAATCTTTGGGCTTTTGACTCTCGTGGGGAGGAACATACCTATCCTTCTCCCCATCTATTTCCTTCCAAGTGGGGTTACGATCCCTCCACTCTCTATCACGGTTTCTCCAGCCCTCATCCTTGTTCCAACCTTGGTTACCACCCTGTCTTAGGTAGTTTACACGATAACCTCCTTTTTGATTGGCTAGGAAGTTCACCTCCTCATTGTACAAAGCTTCAACCTTGGCCTCATCGCGGTTTACACACCCAACACCCACAACATTTACACTTCTAGCACCCGCTCCCATGACATTCTTGGCTAAATATCAAGTTGGGTCATCATCTTTGCCATGTTTTGGTCCCTCTCTTGATCTTTCTCAATCTGCTCATTTGTCAATTTAAAAGTGAGAAGGGAGACCTGATCTTCATGGGTGTACCATGCCCGATTAATTTTGGTCATACCATCCAAGAGATGGGCTACTATAATGTAAGGTTGTTGCATTAAACCTCCCGGAGAAAGTTGATCAGACACTCCATTGTTCACCGAATCATGGCTTTGGTAAAAGTATTGCAGCAAAACAATGTTGGGCAAACCATGAGTTGGGCATTGCAGCACCAACTTCTTAAATCTTAGCCAAGTCTCATGAATTGGCTCACCCTCCAAACGCTTGAAGCTTTCGATGTTGTCCCTAAGTGTCATCATCTTCGAATGAGGGAAAAATCTCACTTGAAATGCGCTGACAGCTCTTCCCACGAAGTGATGGAATCTCTTGGCAATTCATCCAACCACTTACATGCTTCTCCCATTAGAGAAAATGGGAACAACCTCAACTGGACCAACTCTTGAGATATGTTCTTAAAGGAGAATGGCGTGCAAACATCAACAAAGTTCCTTATATGATCATGGGGATCCTCATGAGCCAACCCACCAAATAACCTTTTCAATTGCAAGAGCTATAGCATGGTGCTTGTAATGTGGAACACAACGTTCCCTTCAGCCGGAGGCAAGCGAATGGCACCAACTCCACCCACTAGGTTTGGGTCATTTACATTCAGTTCATTGGCATCATTGAGGTTTCTGATGTCATCTTGGGGGCCCACTTGGCTACCATTACTTCCGTAGACACTCATTTCCTCTTCTTTAAAACAACACAAAAACCAAAACTAAAAGTAAGTAGATTCAACTATGACTAAAAAGAACGAAATTAAACTTTACAAAAAGAATCTCAAATAACACCACTCCCCGGCAGCTGCACCATTTTAATTTGACGTTTCAAAAATACCTCATCCAATTCTAGGTCTTTAACGATCGTAAATCAGTATAAAACCCAACTAAATGAGTTGGGGTCAAATCCCACAGGGAGCGGTACGTGTTCAAGAGTCAATTGGGAAGTATGAACATGATCAAATTAGTCATAGGAATAAACATTATCGAATAAAGACATCATTAAATTAAAGGGGTGACAAGAATGTCAAATGGGGTTTTGGTTTTAATTTTCAACTACAAATAGTGGCAAACAACACGAAATAACAATAATGAAACGGGTTCTTGGGATGTGATTCGATTATAGGCTAATATAAACAAATGAGTAATTGCAACTATTAGAAAATCGCTAGATATTAGTAAGTAAACTAGGCTATAGTGGAGGTAAACTTTCTCTCAAACAATTTACTCAGAATCAAGTTGATATCTCTCGAACATCAACAAGCATGCAAAATAAGAACAGCCCACACCTTAGTCCATTCACTCTCTCGAGCTGAATGTGTGGGATTGAGTTTAGGATTCACTCTATCGAGCTAAATCGAGGTCAACCCAATACCCACAAACAATCAATCAAAAACCTTAGTTCTAAAACCTCTCTCTCTCTCGCAAGCCAAAAATACAAGGGTAGAACTGCATTTGCAACTACAATTCTTAAATTATACCACAATTAATGATTTAACTCACTTCTAAACAACATTTAAACTAACAATTAGCAATACCCATAAGCTATATCAGCCCACCAGCCCATAATCACATAATCATACCCCAAAAATTGGGGTTTTAACTAGACATCATAAAAAGGTAAAAACCATTACCAAATTGATTATCCATCAACTGGGTAAGTGTAGATTCGTCCTTACAATGCTCCTATTCGAAGAATCTCAAAGACCCACTTCCAATTTTTCAAAAGTGAAAAACTTCAATTTTTCAAAACTTAGGAAAAAAAACTAGAGAAAACTTGTCTCTAGAGCTCAAAACTTAATAAAACAAAAAATATATGAGCTAAGATCCTAAACTAAATGTTCAAAAATGTATTTATAGTTGCCAAAAATGTGCTGCGAAGAGTCACTCGGTGAAGTAAGTCGAGCTCACTGAACCACTCGACGTGCCGCCCATTGGTCACTTTCATCTCCCTTCTGCCTTGGCATTCAACATCCTCAAGGTTTATAACTTTGGGTGATCTAACACTACATCACGGAACCACTCAACGATCCACTGACTGCTCCTTTCTCTCTCCAACTTGGTTCTTTTCTTCAGGGCTTGGCACACTGGAACTTTAGGTACTCAAGTAGCCATTCGACGGCTCGCCAAGTGTACTTTGCGATCACCAGGCTTGCATTTATTTATTCTTTCGGCTCGATCTGTTCCCTTTTGCAAATTAGTGTCCTTGCTTTGTTCCTCAATCCATATACCTGGAAATCAAGGGTTTTACATCAGTTATTGGCACAAAATAAGCATTTGAGGACACTAAATCTATATAAATAAAGCCCTAAATGAGTCCAAATCTCAAACTCATCTCTGACCCATAGACCGTGGCCTAACCTACAGTCCCGGCGTGGGTGGACCCTTAGCTGGATTTTTGGACTGCTTCTGGGGAAGGCTACAGATGGCCATCCATGTACCACCAGAACGGACTTTGGGTCACCTTACGGTCCGTGCGTGGCAACCGTGGGTTGCACCTGCAACTTTTGAAAAAAAATCTACACTTTGGTAGTTCTAGCATACGAGGTGTTACAAATGCGCTCGAATGAGAATTTTTATCAGCGTGGTTAGCTTGAGAATTTTGTCAGCGTGGTCTAGATTGATTCTGAACTTTTTCTGAGCCCCTTTGTGGTTTTTGACTTAAAATGACAGTTGGGTGTGACACCCACTTTTTGTCATGATTACCTCGTATGAAAATTTCGACTACACCTTTGAGTCTGGTGTATCGAATTTGGTATGGTTGCATATCTTGTTTGCGTGCACGAGGCTCTGAACAAGGTCGGAACACCCCGTTAGAGTTTTTAAGTTTCTGAAAAAATGTTGAAATCTGGTGTATTTATAGCAGAAAAATTAGCACTTTTTAAAAACTTCAAAATCCCTTATCTCTCTCATTTCTTGGCCAAATAAGGTGATTCAAAGTGTGAAAACTTTGTTATTATGGTGGATTTGTTGTAGAGTGATTGGAAAGTTTTGGGTGCACATTGTTCTAGGTAAAAATTGTGTTAAACCAGACTGTTGTAGCCATTTTCGAATTCTTGTTTTTGGCTATTTAAAATTGGTGATATCTTGCTCAGTTTAGCTCAGTTTTGGGTGATTTGAAGTCCCACGTGTCGTGAATTATCGAAGCTACATCGTGGAGTGTTGGGAACCCTTCGATTTTTGTAAATTATGAGTTTTAGTTGCTGCAAGTTGTTTTATCTTTTTTAAATTGATTAAAGTGTGTTTTTTTTGCATGTTGGGTTTTGCTGCGTCTTGTGCCCCAAATTGTGTTCCATTTTGAAGTACAAATTTTGAGGTATTGTTTTGGGTCTTTTGATGGAGTCAAATCCAGAAAGTACAGTGTGGGTCCCATGATTCCCATTCTGACTCTAAAATTAACATGTCTCTGTTTATTGTGATTTTTGTGTCTAAACAATCGTACTAACATTGTGATCCTATATTTGATAGCGTGATAGCATTCAAAGGTCGTTCGATAAGGAAAAGCCCCGGCAAAGTGATTTCGAGCACACATAGATGGCTTAAAGGTAGACTACGACTTCTTTTCTATTAGATTGATCTTAATTGTGTAAAAGCATGTGGATTAGAGTGAATTTGGGGCGGGTACTAGTTCTTAGTTTATTTGATTATATACATTGTGCTAGGATTGATTAGTCATATTTCGAGTTTAGTACCACGTTAGTCGGGTTAGTAGAATTGTATGCTTATGTGCTAAATGTTATTGTATGCTTGTAATCTTTGTCCATCATCAACTGTGAGCATGATGTCCTTAGTATAGGTTAGGCTAGTGCTGCCTTAGACTTATTACCCGTATGGGCTGGATAGCCTTGACCGTCTGTCGACGTCGTTCGGATGACTTAGCTCCTTGTAGACTGGAGTAGGAGACTTGAGTCTAATAGTTTGAGCCTTAGATTAGGAGTTATCACTACTTGTTGCACTTCTATATCTTCTCCCTCTAATTATGCGGTTTCAACACGTTCTCGGAGGTTCAATGCATCACTAGAGGCGTGGGATTGAGATAATATAAGCTTGGAGCCTTTTCTGTGATTTCCTAGAGTGGATGACGTTTCATGGTGGCTATTGCTGGATTAGATCCTATTTAAGATACCATCACCCCCGGGGTCGTTCTTTCTAACTGGGCTGGGAGCGTATCGTTGGTTGGGTGGACTCAGTGATTTCGGCGATCACCCCCGGGCCTCTCTTTCTAGCCGAACTAGGAGTGTGCTGCTGGTTGGGTGTCCTCAGGTCACTCTTTCTAGTTGGGCTAGGAGTTGACTGCATGGTAGGACGACTCGCGATATCTACCTCACCCTCAAGTCCCTCTTTATAGCTGGGCTGGGAGTGGACTGTCTGGTTGGGTGTCCTCCTGGTCACTCTTTCTAGCTAGGTTGGGAGTGCACTGTTGGCTGGGTGGAGTTTGATGGGTTATCTTGGTTACTTTGGGTTGGGAGACCGGTGTTTCTTTCTTAGTAGACTTAGCTATTTTGAGTACCTATCGGGCTTATGGGGGTCCATTCAGGTTTTATTTAAACTTGCACACGAGTGTACCTTCTGGGCTTATGGGGGTCCAGTTAGGTTTAGTTTAGTTGTACTTAGTATATTTCTGGTATGCTCGTGTGCTTTCTAGTCATATTCGTTTTGACCCTCTATGTCTAGATTCTATCATTTCTTATTGTGTTTACCCTTTTTTCTCAGTCGACCTTTGATGCCTAATGAGTACCCATTATTTTGGTACTCATGCTACAATTTGCATCTATTTTGTGATGTAGGTCCCAGTACCAGTTACCAGTGATGATCAGTTCCAACCTTCTTTTGTAGCTTTGATTCGGAGACGAGGGTGAGCACTTGACGTTTTAGGTTTATCTTGTCTACTTATTTTGTTTTAGCTAGTCTTGTTGCTTTTTGAGACACGCTTTGTTGTGGTCCACTTTTGAGACTTGTACTCTTTATCAGACAACTATGTACTAGTGGCTTCTAGGTTCAGAGAGGGATTTGTGTATATATTTATTTTGGTTTTGCTTTCGCCTTGTAGTCCTTTGTTTAGATTATTGTTTTCGCTAGTTTCTACCCTTACGCTCATTACTTGATATTCTGGGTTACGGGTTGGCTTACCTATTGGTTGGTAGGGTATAGTAGGTGCCATTACGACTCGAGAAATCGGGTCGTTACAAGTTGGTATCAGATAATCAGGCTCACCGGTCACACTTATACAGAGCTAATGTCTAGTAGAGTCCTGCAGACTACTTGATCTTTTGGATTACGAGTTGGCTTACCTACTGATAGGATATAGTAGGTGTCATTATGACTCGAGAAATCGGATCGTGACAAGTTGGTATCAGAGCCTAGGTTCACTGGTCTCACTTGTATAGAGCTTGCACCTAGTAGAGTTCTATGGATAGACGCAATGATGTCTGTGCTTTATCTTTAGGAGGCTATAGGGTGTCTTTAGGAAATTTCTCTACTTTGTATCATATCGTGCATCATGTCTATTATTGGTTCCTTGAAATCTCTCTTGTTTCATTCTTTTGTAGGATGGCTCGTATGCGTGGTGGTACGGCACAACGCAGGGGTCGACCTCTCATGCCGACTCGGGAACCAACACCAACACTAGCCCAGGAGAGAGACGAGGATCTAGAGCTAGTAACAGACTCCAGCAGCTCATTTACCAGCACCGCCAGTGGGGTCGGGGCCAACCTAGCCGCCACCCGGACCAGTTCTGAATCCAGATCTCCAGGCTACTATTGCACAACTCTTGGGTGTGCTTTGGGGTATGCAACAGGCACCCGCCCCAGCTACACCAACACTAGTACCACAGGATCAGCCTGCAGTGAGGGAACCTCAGATCTAGGTACCACTTAATGGAGTACAACTCTTGGTAGCAGACAGACATTTACCGCCTAGGTTTTCTTGGACTGTGGGTGAGGATGCCCACGAGTTTGGTTGATTAATGAAATAAAGATTTCAAATTTGGAAAATGTAACTAGGGGAGTTCTTTTCTTAACTCGAAGTTTTCAACTTTGAAGTGTCTTTTACTGTGGGTGCTGATTTTATGTAAGTTAGAGTGTAATTGTTATGTTCCAAATAAAAATGACATGATTTAATTATACCGGTAGAGTTATAGAGACAATTTAAAACAAAGTTCTATGTGATCTGTTTGTTAACTTATTGTTGATTCATTAGCAGCTTTTCAGGATTGTAGTAGTTGTTTTTCAGAATGCTAGCTGAACTAATCTTTGTTGCAGAAGTGAATTTAAAGGATGTAGTGGCACGAACGACTATCATCTTAACAACAAGATAGATACACAGAAAAAGAGACACAAAAGAAGATGGGAGTGAACACACCTATTTTCAAAAGTGAGGGATAGTTGTCAATGTTCAGAAACCACCTTTCTTGCTCGATCTATTAGTTTTTGCAACTCAAATCCTAAAATTTTCACTATAGCTTCATTTTTCAGCTACTAGATTCACTTATTAATACACATTTTCTTTGTATTCCATCTTTGCTCCTTTACACTCATTTTATGTATCTATACCACTAAATCAACTATTACTGTATCAACTATTACTATTGGGCTCGTGCTGGCACGAGCACTACGTGTCTAGTCATCTTACAAAAGGCTAATGATTATGAAGAAGTAAGCCAAGAATTTGTTTTATTTAGGATTGTTGAATTACCGGGATCTATATTTATATCTAGTGTCTACGTAATTGCAGGCAATGGAGAAGTGAAGTGTCACTTTTCTTAGGCTAAAATTTATATTTAATTTTTAAAGATTTTTTTGCCATTTTCTTTTATACTTCTCTTAACAATTTTTGTTGGAAAAAATAAATACTCTATCAAAAAGTCCATAATGGTTTACATTCATTGCTAAAAAAATATAAAGTAATTTTAATTTACACTAATATTCATAACTCTCATGTCTTATTCATAGCCTTCAAAGTTTAACATCAAATACAGAGAGGAATTTTCTTTTATTTGACATTAATTATTTTAATTACTTTTTAAAAAAAATTATGATTACGCGAAGCACAGACAAGTCTACTAATACTCAAATTAAAATTATTGATCTCTAATTATGTGCTAATGATAGTCATTTTTAAAATTTTCACCAAATTTACAAATTTGACAAATATATTCTCTTGATGAAATTTTATTTTATTTTTCATTTAAAAAATAAAACAAATACATACAAATATAAAATGAGTAATGAATTTGATACCCTAACCCGCCGGAAAACTCCGAACAAAAATCCCCAACTCCCAAAACTCCGGTAGCAGCCATCATATAGCAAAATCAAGGCAATAGCTTAATAGTTAGAAAAAATGGCTTCGTCCGCCGGTCTCCGAGAATTGCAGCGTGACCTAGAGAACAAAGCCAACGATCTTAGCAAACTTCAAAAAGGCAAAAATCTTCCTTCCTTTCTTCTCTTGACTTGATCCTATTTGTTGTATTAATAATTTTATTTTGTTATCTACTGTCAGATATATCAAAGAATCATCAAATCAGAAAGAAGTATACTATTCAACTTGGTGAAAACGAGCTTGTTCTAAAGGTATGAAACTTATATTACTTTTTCAATACTTGAGATACATTATATTGAGTTGGTTATGTTATGTAGGAATTGGATCTGTTGAATGAAGACGCCAATGTTTACAAGTTGATAGGACCAGTGCTTGTGAAGCAGGATATGGCAGAAGCTAATGCCAATGTCAAAAAGCGAATTGAATACATTTCAGCTGAACTGTATGTTATTTATTTTTATTTAAGTTTTTTTAGTTATGTTCTAGTAGTTTCTTCTTGTTTGAGCAGAGTACATAATAAGATTGTTGTTCATTGGAATTAATAGGTTACTTTGAGATACTAAAGTAGAAGAACGGAAAAGGGCCTATGGGAAATCCTTTTATCGAAGTTAAACGATTTATTGATAATACTAACTTATAACCCTCATTGGTTTGGCCCTGATAGCTTGAAGAAATATGCTGCTTATTTATCTAAATCGTTGTGCTTTAGTTAATAGTTGTCTATGTTGGTTTTATGTGCTGTTATATTGTTGGAGCCTGCTGCTGGACAAAGGTCCAGTAAGGAAATAGCAGCAATGGAATTTGTTAAGCAGATGTGACACATGACTGGTACTTGCTCTAGTTTGCATATCATATCAGATCTTTTAATTTTGGAAGTAGAAAAACAATTTTTTTTTTTAAAAATAGGATAAAAGTAACCAACATTTCAACAACATACCCAGTGCAATTCCACAAGTGGGGTATGGTGAGGGTAAGCAGATGTGACACATGATTGGTACTTGCTCTAGTTTGCATATCATATCAGATCTTTTAATTTTGGAAGTAGAAGAACAATTTTTTTTAAAAAAAATAGGATAAAAGTAACCAACATTTCAACAACATACCCAGTGCAATTCCACAAGTGGGGTATGGTGAGGGTAGTGCACATATAGACCTTACCCTTACAAGGTAGAGAGGTTATTTTCGATAGACCATCGGCTCAAGTAAAAACATTTCAAAGTAGTACGAAAAAAAGAAACAACGGGAGTGGAGAAGCCAAGAAAAAATGCTAAAGAAAACATAACAAAGCATACAAAAAAGGGAACAATCACTACTATGAAATAATACAATACTCGAAGTGTCGGAAATAGTAAATAGTAACATATATGGAATAAAACTGATGTGCTATAAGGACCAAATTCAAATTCCATATTTTAGAAGTGCTGATGAATTGAATGATAGGGAATATTTATACATTCTAGGAACAGCCTCTTGTATTTGAAATCTTTTTGGTGCACCCTTGAGATTTTATGTCTGTATAGATGACTGTATGTCTTTTGTAGAAAATCATGTTTGATGTAGATTCTCTACTTTTGGTTAAATTTCCTGGACTCAGCTTTCCTCCCCCCCCCCCCCCCCCCCACACACACACTTTTACTTGTCTCAAGTTATTTGTCGTGTTTTTCTTTCTCACACTTTTAAGAAAACAATAATTTATATGTCATCTTTTTGTTGGGTTATGAAGGGTGAATTAGGGCGTCATGCGGAAGCTTACAATTTGCAAATCAAAGAGACGGTAAATCAGATGAAAAAAACTTATACTAAAAACATAATATTATTATATGAAAACTAATATAAAATAAAAATGCAATCTCCCCCCCCCCCCCCCCACCCCAATAATTGTAATTTATTTACCATACTGAAAAGGGGGGAAAAGGAGTGACAAGGGTGAAAGTATATACCTGGAGAGGAAGAAGAAAATAATAAAAAATTGCTGCTGTAATGACTAGTTATATTTCCTAGTGGTAGTTGTTGTTAGCAGTACACAAGTTGGATGGCCTAATAAATCAAATCAAGGGTGCTCAATCCCAAATCAGTTGGGTTGGGCTGGTCGGCTATATGAACCCTGGGTATCTATTATGTAGACGGTATATTTAATTGATGAAAATAGTTACAGAGTTCCAGTTAAGTTTGTGTTGCCTTTAGGTAAAACAAACAAAAAGTGAGGATTCTACTTTATGTGCTTATTTTGTTCACTATACAGTTCCAGTAGCCAGCAGCTCTTTGTTCCTGCTAGAATTTCACTCAGATATTTTCTTTGTTGAAAGTTCCATTTATCACAACTTAGAATCACTTATTACTTTAGAAAATCAATTTTTTGAACGCCTATTTAATGAGCAAAGAAAAAGATGGAAATCTGGTGTCTTATTTGTTGCATCTCCAGATAAGGAGACACGTGACTCCTAACACATGTCCACGTCTGTTTTGATCTTATACCAAATCAGTCTAAGAATATCTTGTCCATGCTTTGCTGGTGGTTTTTGAAGCTTGTAGATTAGCTCTTTTGGTGTTACTTATATAGTAATGGGTGCCCCACAGAAAGAAGAATGAAACAAACTCTGGGCTCTTTTCTTGAGCAATTACTAGTTTACTATTTTCTTTTATCATTAGCAAAAGAAAAAAAACTATTTGCTTTTATCATGTATGCAGTATCCTCCGATTCATTATCATGTTTAGGGAAACAAATCAACTGATATTCTCCAACGTAGGCCTTATGACGATTGGTATAGTCCTCACGCCGCCCAATGTTTGACTTCAAAAATAGGACTTTCCTCTATAAAGGTGGAAAATTGATACATTTCTTGCTTAGGAAAGACGTTAATGGCTATACAGCATAAATCTATTTTATATGTCCGAGCTGTATTTGCTAGAGAATTGGGCGTTCATGTCCTAGATTTTAGTGCTTTGGCAAACCCAACTTTAACAAGCAATTGTGTCCAAGACTTGTACCAGGGCACGCACGAGAGTTTAGTGCACAGATTTCAGAAAGCAAAGAATAAACTGACTTGTAAACTCACTTTTCTGATAAAAGGCATGAGCTGAACATGGCTGTTTTTTGTTTGTTTTTCCAGGACTGATTTTGTAGATTGTGAATTTGCTAGTGTATATTCTTGTAACTGGTAACATGTATATAAATTTAAAGTTGCACCATAACAGTGCTATCAGTAATTACAAAATCCAACCAAACTTAGGACTACTGCTTCACAAGGATCCTTTCATATCAACTAGTGTTTCAGGGTCCTCAGCATAGCTTCTTTACACCAATAGTAAAGCAAAAGAGTACAATTCATCTTGACTTTATGCACATAATTGTATTTGTCTTCAAAACTGGACAGTGCTATCAGTAATTTGCTACGTGTATTTAGTAAATTTAATTTTAGATTTAAGCAGAAGATGGTAGTCGGTATTTTATAAAACATCTGAATTTTCTTTGCTGCTTCACTAGTTCGTGTTACCGTACTTTTATCATCTAACATATGCTCTCCTGTCATTCAACAGAAAGCGATTAGATAGTACTCTTCAAGACTTGGAAGACAAGCAGAACAGCAAAAAGGAAACGGTTGGTTTACTTCTCTACTTATGTATTTTCTTTTTTTTCACATTATTCCCAGAGTAATAACCTTTAATGTGACTACTAATTTGGTGTTTCAACAAATATAACGGAACTGTGGTGATGATGAAATTTATCGCGATAGATGTTATTCGTTGTATGAGCACATCTGTCAGGTTGTTGGCAGCTGGACCTTTACGTGGGTAACTAATCAAAGTAGTGTTTCCTAAAAGTACCTTGGATTTAGCAGGAAAATGAAGAAATGTGATTAGAAATGACATTTGTGTACAGGGATTTTTTTCCCTTGGAGAGCATACATTCAAATAACGTTTTTTAGATTTTCAGTTCATTTAACTTGTCAAACTCTTCTATCATTCTCCTTTCCCCAAAGCCAACGGGGAAAAATAGGTGGTTGACACTGTATGTTAGGACAGATTCAGGTGGTCTCAGTCTATTTCACTTTCTTTTTAGTTTTTCTTTCAAGCAGCCATTGAATCTATTCCACCGTATTATCCTTCCCCCTTGTTTATTTTAACTGTTGGTATGCAGCAATTTAAGACCTGCTAGTACATGTCTGGCCCACCAATGAACTCCATGTACTTGATATCAATGTTTTTTCTGTCCTTGGCCTCTATTATTTCATCATCGGAAAAGGGCCTAAAATACCCTTCAACTATGCGAATTGGTACAAAATTACCCCTCTTCTACCTTTCGGGCCTAAAATGCCCTTGATGTCAACCTTTTGGCTCTATTTTTCCCCTCATCTTTAACAACTTAAATAATAACCTCAATTAGCAAATTCATTTATGACGTGTCGCTATCCTATTGGCTACCCTAATAATTAATTAAACTAATTAAAAAAATCAAATACCCACCCAAAAACCCCACCCATAACCCATCTTTTAACCAAATATTCTAACCCAAATTCAACATTGTCACCAGATCTTGTAGATAAATAAATCTTCAAACTCAACTCACCATATGAGAAAAAAAAGACTGCTTTTATCAAGTGTATAAAGCTGCGCCACTTCTTCCCCTTCTTTAGCAATGCTTGACCCAGAAATCCGAGCTCGAGAAAATTTCTTCTTGAATTCGACCTTTTTTCGTTGAAAACATTCACTTCAATCTTCCGATAAAGAAGATCAGCAACATCGTTCACATGATACACAAGTTTTTCATTCCATACAGGGTTTAAATCTCTCATTTTTACTTGTGTTCTTTGTCTCTGATTCTCAAACTCAATTTCTACAAATGGTAATGAAGAACCTTCACCATCTTTTGGCATCAAGTTATGTGCTGCCATCACTTCTACAACCAATTTTTCTTTACCATTATTCATGGTTATGATAAAGGAAAAATAAAACAGAGAGAAAAGGGACAGATAGGAAAACAGAGAAATAAGATTATACAGTTGATAGTTTTGAATTTGGGTTAAAAGATCTGGGTTACGGGTGGGGCTTTTGGGTGGATATTTGGTTTTTTTAATTAGTTTAATTAATTATTAGGGTAGCCAATAGGATAGCGACACATCATAAATGAATTTGCTAATTGAGGTTATTATTTAGGCTGTTAAAGATGAGGAGCAAAATAGAGCCAAAAGGTTGACGTCAAGGGCATTTTAGGCCCGAAAGGTAGAAGAGGGGTAATTTTGTTCCAATTTGCATAGTTGAGGGGTTTGGGCCCTTTTCCGTTTCATCATTATCAGATTTCTATAGCCAAAGTGACTGAGTTTTCCAAACCCATAAATACACTTGTAGCTCCGCCCTGAAAACCTCATGCTGTCTTTGAGATCTGATAAAAAATTCTTGCTTTACTTTCTGCTTCAATGTCCAATTAAACTAAGCAAATAGCACTGGTCATTTCTTGAATAGTGTCTGAAATATTCAATTTTGTTGTTCATTAGTTGTTCTGTAATAATCAACTCGTTAATGTTAATTGTGATTAATATGTCTGTTTGGCGCCTTAACGAATCATGACAGTTCATGAGTACTATAGTCTGTAGATATTCAACATGCTATTGGACCGCATCGAGGAGGAGAGTATGGGGATGGTGGTGGAATTTGGACTTGTTTTATTAGGGAGTAGTAATATACTAGTATGAGGACCACAAACTTGTTAATGTTAATAGTGATCAATTTGTCCGTTTGGCGCCTAAACTAATCATGACAGTTCATTAGTACTATAGTTTTTAGGTGTTCAACATACTATTGGACCGCGTCGAGGAGGGAGTATGGGGCTGTTGTTGGAAATTGGACTTCTTTTATTAGGGAGTCGTAATATACTAGTATGAGGCCACCAATGGTTGAATGTTTTTGTGTCTTGTGTTCTCTATTTTATTAGTAATAGATTATATGCTTAGGGGCTGCAACAGTAGAATGACACCTAACTATCAAAGTCAACAGAATGACACCCAAGTGTGTGGCGTAAAATTCGATTAAATAGGTGCAGAACACGTCCAGGTTCAAATTGTAGCAGAAATACAAAATACTATACGAGTTTTTCTCATCTGCTGAGATCTGTTGCAGAGGTGTCGATTATCTGTGTCTGGAAACAAAATAATCAAGGTGCTCACTACCCTTGCTTAAAAACAAATACATAAGAAAACAGTAGATGTCACCTACATTGCTCGGACTCTTCACTTTTGGTGCCGCACCCGTATCGACATGACGTGGGTGTGGGTGTGGGTGTGGGTGTGAGATCCATACCTGATCGGTCAACCGGTTTTGGATACTCACCAAATTCAAGGGAGAAATTTTGGACAGATTCAATGATTTATGTAATCAAAACAAAACCTAAGGTGGAATTGAAGAAAATGAAATACCTTGTATATATAAATTTCTATTGCTACTCTTTTTTTCCTTTTACCTCCTTCCAAGATTCTCCTCTTGATCCTTATTTTCTCCTTGAGTTATCCACATAATATCTCATAATTTAGGTTTTATAACTGTATTTTTAGTCGAATTCTTGCACCCGTATCCACAATCCACACATGGATCCGTATGCCTGAATCTTAAAAGTTAGGTCATAGTGGATCCAACCTCTAGATTTGTACCCGTATCGACACCTACACCCGACTCTAAGCAACTTATGATGTCACGGGCCTGATTTATAACGAATGTGAATTTGGGTCATCATGTAAAAAGTTGGTAAGCTTCGATGATAAAACATAGTTGTCCAATTTTCAGAGGTCTCCAACATATCCTTAATGCTGAGAAATACAACATTACCTGTCTCAAAAAAATGATTAAAATTTTGTTGTTTTTTTTTTGCTGTTGTCCCCATTCTACTAGTTCAAACATAAGTGGTTGAGTCATTTATCAAGTAACTACCTACTATCACGTGCAACATATACTGTCTGAGGATTGTTCATATTATGTATTGTTTGATCATATTAAATATTGTTTGTAAGTGTGTATAATACTAATCATTAATACGAACAGGGAATATAGAGGTTTGACCAGTTGAATTGAATTGCATTTGATCAGTCTTAATCATTTCATTTTATAAAAGCGATGTTATTGCAGTAAAATTGGAAATACACTCAATCTAAAAGGTAAGAAGTTTATGTTTGTAATGTTAAAAAAAGAAGAAGTTAATGTTTGTGTAACAAAGTGCCGGAAGCTAAGATGATTGATACCTGCAAGTACATAGGTGCCATTTATTGATTTATCAGTAATGGGTTATTGGTTTAGTGGTTTTGATGACGATTTTGATTTTTTTTGTTATCGGGTTTTTGTTTCTAAACTATTTTAGATTTTTTCTTAACGGGTTAATTAATAACACGATAGTAAAATAAATAATTATATTTATATCATTTTGTATATAAAGTCCTTGACTTAGAGTTTACTTTCCTACTTTTATTTCTGAATGTCTCAAACTCTTGGTTATTCTACAATATAAAAGTGTTTGCTTTTGAGCAAGATGCAATTTATGAACTCCTGTGCATGGTTCATTTGGTTTGTCACCTTGTTTCTAAGTGATTTTCAATGATAATTTTGGTGTCCAATCTTAACGGTTAAACCGATAACCGAATCCATAACAATCAGTAACCGATAAACCAATAATCGATAAACCAACATCTTAATGGTTCTAGAACGGTTTAACATCTCTACGAACCGATAACCAATAAGTCAAACCGATAAACATCAAAACCAAATCAAATCGACCTATACGCAGCCCTAGGTAAGGGTGTTCATGGTTCGATTTGGATCAGTTATTGGTTCAAATCAAAACCAAACCAATCTGGTCGGTTTTTAAATTTCTAAAACCAAACCAAACCAAATGAAAAAATAATCATCGGTCTAGTTATTGACAGTTTGGTTTAGTTTTTCTTATTTTTTCGGTTTGAAAGTAATTAATTTTTTGAGGACATACATATCTCGATAGACAGACACCTAGTACATGAACAATCCACATGAAAGCTGCTGTGGGTTCAACTAAGCAATACTAGAGTTATTATTACATGAACAAATTTATTGAATTAAGAGAAAGTGTGACCATCAAATGTGAGGTAGGATAGGTAAGGACTAAAGTAATGGATTTTGATGGACTTGGATTTAGGGTTGTAATAGTTGGGCTAAAATTTGAGTGTTGGCTTCAAATAGTAAACTTAAAGACTTAAGTTAATTAAAATTAACACACTATTTATATTTTATATATGAATAATATATAAATAATTATAAAATTGATATATCTAATTTTTCGGTTCGGTTTGATTATTTTTGCGATTTGTTTTTAGTAAAACCAAATGGTATCGGTTTTTTAAATTAAAAACCAAACCAAACCAAATATTAGGTTTTTAATTGGTTGGTTCGAATTACAGTTCAGTTTAGTTTTTTTAACCATAACCATGAACATCCCTAGGGGAGGGGGTGCTGCTGCTGCAGTTAGAATTGGCCTAGCAGCTCTCTAGTTCTAGTATAAATAAGGTTTATAATGCTCGTCATCCTGTTTGGTTGGCAGTTGGATCTTAGGGCTTGTTGCTTTTGACTTATAAGCCAAAAACCATAAGTTAGGACTTGTAACTTATGGTTTTTGGCTTATTTTTGTCTTTTTGGCTTAAAAACAAGTGCTTAAAGCACTTTTTTGATTTATCCGAACATTCCAAAAGTACTTATAAGCTATTTAGATTTAAAAACACTTAAAATAAGTCAATCCAAACAGGCTCTAATAAAAGTGGTGATTCCTAAAAGTACCTCAGGTTTAGCAGGAAAATGAAGAAAAAGTGATTAGAACTGACATCATTGTGTACGACTTCTTTTTTTCTTCCTTGGAGAGCATATATCAAGTACTCCCTCTGTCCCAATTTATATGACTCACTTTTTTTTTTAGTCAGTCCCAAAAAGAATGATACATTTTTATATAAAATAACAATCTGACTATAAAATATCTATTTTACCCTTAATGAAATGATTTACAGCCACACAAATTTCTATCATTCATTTTGGACCACAAGTTTTAAAAGTCTTCCTTTCTTTCTTAAACTCCGTGCCGAGTTAAAGTACCTCATATAAAATGGGACGGAGGGAGTAACATTTTTTAGATTTTCAGTTCATCAAACTTGTCAAACTCTTCTATCATTCTCCTTTCCCCATTACCCACGGGGAAAAATAGGTGGTTGACACTGTATGTTAGGACAGATTCAAGTGGTTTCAGTCTATTTGGCTTTCTTCTTAGTTTTTCTTTGAAGAGGCCATTTAATGCATTCCACCATATCGTCGTTCCCCCTTTTTCTTTCTTTTAACTGTTGGTATGCAGCAATTAAAGATCTGTTAATACTTGTCTGGACTCACCAATGAACTCCGTTTACTTGCTATCAATGTTTTCAGTCCTTGACCTCTTGTTATTTTCCTCATTATCTCCTGATCATTTAATAAGTCGCCTTGTTACTAAGATACCAACTCTAGTCCCTTACGGAGCTGAACTGTATAGCTGTTTTCCAACTTATATCAAGGCATTTACTGAGTGGCCATGTTACTCAGATACCAACTCTAGTCCCTCAGGACGCTGACAAGTTGATACAAATGTTGGAAAAATCAGTTTGTTGATTTATCTTGCTTCATGCTAAAATCATTTGGTGCCTTGTGCGGTTCAGTCAACTAGTAATATTTCTATGAGGTGGATGTGTTAACCTGATTCATTTTGTAATATTTCTATGAGGTGGATGTGTTAACCTGATACATTTTGTTGTTGATATACGTGTCAATTTTCAGATTCTGAAGCTGCAACAAAAGATTCAGTCTCTCCAAGCCGGAAAAGGCAAGGCCTGATGCGCCTTAGGGACTAACATGGCACCACAGGCATGTTAATTTGATCGCATTTAAACAGGTCGTGTTGTCCCAAAAACTCGAAGCATCTTCCTTATTGTTCCGTTGGCTTTTGTAGATCAAAGGGTTACATGATTTGTATGGTTTTTAGTCACATGTGATATTAATTTAACTTTATAACTAGCTACAGCTTCTTCTATGGATGGTTATCGTGGTTGAAATATTTTTTCAAGGACAAGTTTCTGTAGTGAAAATGGAACATTGAAAATTTTGCAAATTTCTGCCTATCATTTTAATCATTAATATTGTAAACACTTTTGAACTTGACACTAATTATTAGTTTCATCCTTAAAGTATATATTGACAGCCCTAAGTAGGCGTTTGATCATGTGATACCATATCACGATATGTGATCGTGAGATGGAATCAGCATTTGGACATGCGATTTCACACTAATTCCATCTCATGAGATGGAATACCATATTCTCCAAAAATCATGATATGGGAATTCCATATCATGATTTGAGATTTTTTAAATACAAAAATTGACACACAGGTTTGTATTTTGTTAAAACAACCCTACATTATATTTACTAAATATTTATTTCATATGTAAATAAAATTAATAAGGGAAAATTGTATGAAATAACAAACTATTAATTCAAATTAAATATTATAGCCATAGTTTTGTTTTATTTGTAATATTGCAGCAAACATTTTATGTTTTTTATCATCTCATTTGTATATCGAAATATAAAAATGCAGGACCCATTTGTATACCAAAATATATAAATGCAAGACCCATTTGTGTATCGAAATATACAAATGCAGGGTCCATTTGTATACCGAAATATACAAATGCAGGACCCATTTGTATACCAAAATATACAAATGCAGGACGTACAAATAGACTGAAATATACAAATGCAGGACCCATTTGTATACCGAAATATACAAATAGACCCAAATACATATTTTTTATGTATATGTATATCGAAATATATACAAATTAATAGTCATAACAAACATAAAGTTTGCTATGGAGCGTGATTATACAAATTATAGCTATAGCTATAGCATATCAATATGATTTTTATGTTTGTTAAACCAAAAATTTACTCAATTAATAATCACATCACTACTTTGTAAAATTTATTATTCTCACCAACATAAAATTTATTATTGCTTTCAATTTGGTGAATATAAATGATAAAGTAAGAATTGATTTGGTGAATATAAATACAAATAGAGGGAGTAATACTTTTTTTTTGTTTTTTCATGATAAAAAAAACTTTTCTTTCGGCTACATATGAAAATGTTTAAAGCAATTTAATATGAAAAATGACAAAATTGGTGATGAATGTTTGATAATCACTACTTCTAATATGTTTGATTTTAGCACGAAATTAATGCACCGAAAATGTGCAATTGCGCACATGTGAAACAAGGCACACAATTCCAATATGATATTGACACACAAGTGAAAATTGTCATAACTTGTGCAGTGTTACATAATTATTTGCGATAATACCAAAGGGGTGATGAAATATTTATGGTCTATGAGCATGAAATTATAGTTGGGAATGATATTGACCAACAAATGACTCAAAATAACAATGTTGGTTTGTCTTCTCGGTCATATGATAGAGAAATGCAAGTTCAATGTGATAAGATTGTCCGTACTATGTGAGAGGATTATATTGAAGACTAGTACACCACAATTTATGTTCAATTTTTTTTAATTGAATTAAAGTTTGATTAATTAAAGTTAGATGAAACAATTAATTAAGTGGAGAAGATATAGCTTTGCAATACTTTACTATGCGGTTTTTTTTATAAATTTTTATTTATTTGATAAGATTGAATAAACAATCGGGGCTATTTCAATAGTTTTACAACTTATGAGATTCATATGTTTATGAAAAAATATACAACACAAAAATTCTACTTGTTAAAAACTTCATCTCATGATTCCATATTATGATATCATATCATGATTCCACATCACATGGCCAAGCGGGCCCTAAATATACTCCTCTACTTGATTAACTAAATTTAGATACATCACTGATTTGTCTACATCACATAGCAAGTGAGCTCAAACTCTTATAAAAACATGAAACTCTTAATAAAAAGTCGATAGAAATGTTGAAAATACCCTTAAATTTAGTGTATTAAAGTTTAATTAGTCAAGTAAAGATTTCTTTTAAGGATATCAATAATTTAAAGATAGAATTAATAATTCACGTCAATTTTTTTTATCGAGAACAATACGAACAGAGTGCACATTTTGCTTCAATATTTAGATCAATAGTACGGCAAGAAAGGGGTTAACTCTAACCTGCTAGAACTTTTTATTTTTTGGTTATATCCAGTATTCCGTATTTATAGAGGGTTTGATTAAATCTTAATTTATGTTGAAAAGTTTCGAAGAAAAAGCCATGATCTAACAAAGGTAATTTTATATTTAACAAACTTCAAAACCCAGATCTTTACTCGCTAGAAACTATTAATAAAAAATTGATTCAAATTGAATTACGAATACTCCTATTTTAGTCCATAAAATTAAAAAAACATTTTTATATATTTTCAATTTGTCAAAGATGTTACTACGTAGGTACACTTGGCATGCCACCTGTTTTCATTGTGTAATGGTGTAACGTGACAACTTGTAGAAGCTTATGGAGCATGCCACCTGTTTTCATTTTTTGACAGGATGCATGAATATGCTAAATGAAAAAAAAAAAAAAAAAAAAAAGTATATTTTTTC